>NW_026916185.1:0-26403 GCF_034315485.1 Pezoporus occidentalis
CCTGTATGAAAGGGAGCAATGAAAGCAACGATGGATGCACCAATGTAAAGGTGATTGTGTGCTGAACAGGTCCAGCACAAGCTTTCAATCCTGACACTTCTGCTGTGGGAGCAGAGGCCAAACGTTCGTGCTGTACTCACTGTGCTGCCTGCAGCTGAGAGCGACCAGCTGAGAATTTGGATTCAAATGGAGTTTTAGGTATGAAACCGAGGAGAGACTGCAATGATGGTGACACCGTTGCAAAGCAGCCTGTGTGCTGAAGAGGCCCAGCACTAGCTTTCCCTGCTGGTTCTTCTGCTGTGGGAGCAGATGCCACTGTTGATTCTGTGCTGACTGTGTTGCTGCGCAGCAGAGAGCAGGCTCTGAACTGATTCCATTCAAATGCTTTTCCTGTATGAAAGGGAGCAGTGAAAGCAACGATGGATGCACCAATGTAAAGGTGATTGTGTGCTGAACAGGTCCAGCACAAGCTTTCAATCCTGGCTCTTCTGCTGTGGGAGCAGAAGCCAAACGTTCGTGCTGTACTCACTGTGCTGCCTGCAGCTGAGAGAGACCAGCTGAGAATTTGGATTCAAATGGAGTTTTAGGTATGAAACCGAGGAGAGACTGCAATGATGGTGACACCGTTGCAAAGCAGCCTGTGTGCTGAAGAGGCCCAGCACTAGCTTTCCCTGCTGGTTCTTCTGCTGTGGGAGCAGATGCCACTGTTCATTCTGTGCTGACTGTGTTGCTGCCAGCAGAGAGCAGGCTCTGAACTGATTCCATTCAAATGCTTTTCCTGTATGAAAGGGAGCAGTGAAAGCAACGATGGATGCACCAATGTAAAGGTGATTGTGTGCTGAACAGGTCCAGCACAAGCTTTCAATCCTGGCTCTTCTGCTGTGGGAGCAGAAGCCAAACGTTCGTGCTGTAATCACTGTGCTGCCTGCAGCTGAGAGAGACCAGCTGAGAATTTGGATTCAAATGGAGTTTTAGGTATGAAACCCAGGAGAGACTGCAATGATGGTGAAAACGTTGCAAAGCAGCCTGTGTGCTGAAGAGGCCCAGCACTAGCTTTCCCTGCTGGTTCTTCTGCTGTGGGAGCAGATGCCACTGTTCTTTCTGTGCTGACTGTGTTGCTGCGCAGCAGAGAGCAGGCTCTGAACTGATTCCATTCAAATGCTTTTCCTGTATGAAAGGGAGCAGTGAAAGCAACGATGGATGCACCAATGTAAAGGTGATTGTGTGCTGAACAGGTCCAGCACAAGCTTTCAATCCTGACACTTCTGCTGTGGGAGCAGAGGCCAAACGTTCGTGCTGTACTCACTGTGCTGCCTGCAGCTGAGGGCGACCAGCTGAGAATTTGGATTCAAATGGAGTTTTAGGTATGAAACGGAGGAGAGACTGCAATGATGGTGACACCGTTGCAAAGCAGCCTGTGTGCTGAAGAGGCCCAGCACTAGCTTTCCCTGCTGGTTCTTCTGCTGTGGGAGCAGATGCCACTGTTCCTTCTGTGCTGACAGTGTTGCTGCGCAGCAGAGAGCAGGCTCTGAACTGATTCCATTCAAATGCTTTTCCTGTATGAAAGGGAGCAGTGAAAGCAACGATGGATGCACCAATGTAAAGGTGATTGTGTGCTGAACAGGTCCAGCACAAGCTTTCAATCCTGGCTCTTCTGCTGTGGGAGCAGAGGCCAAACGTTCATGCTGTACTCACTGTGCTGCCGGCAGCTGAAAGCGACCAGCTGAGAATTTGGATTCAAATGGAGTTTTAGGTATGAAACCGAGGAGAGACTGCAATGATGGTGACACCGTTGCAAAGCAGCCTGTGTGCTGAAGAGGCCCAGCACTAGCTTTCCCTGCTGGTTCTTCTGCTGTGGGAGCAGATGCCACTGTTCTTTCTGTGCTGACTGTGTTGCTGCGCAGCAGAGAGCAGGCTCTGAACTGATTCCATTCAAATGCTTTTCCTGTATGAAAGGGAGCAGTGAAAGCAACGATGGATGCACCAATGTAAAGGTGATTGTGTGCTGAACAGGTCCAGCACAAGCTTTCAATCCTGGCTCTTCTGCTGTGGGAGCAGAAGCCAAACGTTCGTGCTGTAATCACTGTGCTGCCTGCAGCTGAGAGCGACCAGCTGAGAATTTGGATTCAAATGGAGTTTTAGGTATGAAACCGAGGAGAGACTGCAATGATGGTGACACCGTTGCAAAGCAGCCTGTGTGCTGAAGAGGCCCAGCACTAGCTTTCCCTGCTGGTTCTTCTGCTGTGGGAGCAGATGCCACTGTTCATTCTGTGCTGACTGTGTTGCTGTGCAGCAGAGAGCAGGCTCTGAACTGATTCCATTCAAATGCTTTTCCTGTATGAAAGGGAGCAGTGAAAGCAACGATGGATGCACCAATGTAAAGGTGATTGTGTGCTGAACAGGTCCAGCACAAGCTTTCAATCCTGGCTCTTCTGCTGTGGGAGCAGAAGCCAAACGTTCGTGCTGTACTCACTGTGCTGCCTGCAGCTGAGGGCGACCAGCTGAGAATTTGGATTCAAATGGAGTTTTAGGTATGAAACCGAGGAGAGACTGCAATGATGGTGACACCGTTGCAAAGCAGCCTGTGTGCTGAAGAGGCCCAGCACTAGCTTTCCCTGCTGGTTCTTCTGCTGTGGGAGCAGATGCCACTGTTCATTCTGTGCTGACTGTGTTGCTGCGCAGCAGAGAGCAGGCTCTGAACTGATTCCATTCAAATGCTTTTCCTGTATGAAAGGGAGCAGTGAAAGCAACGATGGATGCACCAATGTAAAGGTGATTGTGTGCTGAACAGGTCCAGCACAAGCTTTCAATCCTGGCTCTTCTGCTGTGGGAGCAGAAGCCAAACGTTCGTGCTGTACTCACTGTGCTGCCTGCAGCTGAAAGCGACCAGCTGAGAATTTGGATTCAAATGGAGTTTTAGGTATGAAACCGAGGAGAGACTGCAATGATGGTGACACCGTTGCAAAGCAGCCTGTGTGCTGAAGAGGCCCAGCACTAGCTTTCCCTGCTGGTTCTTCTGCTGTGGGAGCAGATGCCACTGTTCTTTCTGTGCTGACTGTGTTGCTGCGCAGCAGAGAGCAGGCTCTGAACTGATTCCATTCAAATGCTTTTCCTGTATGAAAGGGAGCAGTGAAAGCAACGATGGATGCACCAATGTAAAGGTGATTGTGTGCTGAACAGGTCCAGCACAAGCTTTCAATCCTGGCTCTTCTGCTGTGGGAGCAGAAGCCAAACGTTCGTGCTGTACTCACTCTGCTGCCTGCAGCTGAAAGCGACCAGCTGAGAATTTGGATTCAAATGGAGTTTTAGGTATGAAACCGAGGAGAGACTGCAATGATGGTGACACCGTTGCAAAGCAGCCTGTGTGCTGAAGAGGCCCAGCACTAGCTTTCCCTGCTGGTTCTTCTGCTGTGGGAGCAGATGCCACTGTTCCTTCTGTGCTGACTGTGTTGCTGCGCAGCAGAGAGCAGGCTCTGAACTGATTCCATTCAAATGCTTTTCCTGTATGAAAGGGAGCAGTGAAAGCAACGATGGATGCACCAATGTAAAGGTGATTGTGTGCTGAACAGGTCCAGCACCAGCTTTCAATCCTGGCTCTTCTGCTGTGGGAGCAGAGGCCAAACGTTCATGCTGTACTCACTGTGCTGCCGGCAGCTGAGGGCGACCAGCTGAGAATTTGGATTCAAATGGAGTTTTAGGTATGAAACCGAGGAGAGACTGCAATGATGGTGACACCGTTGCAAAGCAGCCTGTGTGCTGAAGAGGCCCAGCACTAGCTTTCCCTGCTGGTTCTTCTGCTGTGGGAGCAGATGCCACTGTTCTTTCTGTGCTGACTGTGTTGCTGCGCAGCAGAGAGCAGGCTCTGAACTGATTCCATTCAAATGCTTTTCCTGTATGAAAGGGAGCAGTGAAAGCAACGATGGATGCACCAATGTAAAGGTGATTGTGTGCTGAACAGGTCCAGCACAAGCTTTCAATCCTGGCTCTTCTGCTGTGGGAGCAGAAGCCAAACGTTCGTGCTGTAATCACTGTGCTGCCTGCAGCTGAGAGCGACCAGCTGAGAATTTGGATTCAAATGGAGTTTTAGGTATGAAACCGAGGAGAGACTGCAATGATGGTGACACCGTTGCAAAGCAGCCTGTGTGCTGAAGAGGCCCAGCACTAGCTTTCCCTGCTGGTTCTTCTGCTGTGGGAGCAGATGCCACTGTTCATTCTGTGCTGACTGTGTTGCTGCGCAGCAGAGAGCAGGCTCTGAACTGATTCCATTCAAATGCTTTTCCTGTATGAAAGGGAGCAGTGAAAGCAACGATGGATGCACCAATGTAAAGGTGATTGTGTGCTGAACAGGTCCAGCACAAGCTTTCAATCCTGGCTCTTCTGCTGTGGGAGCAGAAGCCAAACGTTCGTGCTGTACTCACTGTGCTGCCTGCAGCTGAGAGCGACCAGCTGAGAATTTGGATTCAAATGGAGTTTTAGGTATGAAACCGAGGAGAGACTGCAATGATGGTGACACCGTTGCAAAGCAGCCTGTGTGCTGAAGAGGCCCAGCACTAGCTTTCCCTGCTGGTTCTTCTGCTGTGGGAGCAGATGCCACTGTTCTTTCTGTGCTGACTGTGTTGCTGCGCAGCAGAGAGCAGGCTCTGAACTGATTCCATTCAAATGCTTTTCCTGTATGAAAGGGAGCAGTGAAAGCAACGATGGATGCACCAATGTAAAGGTGATTGTGTGCTGAACAGGTCCAGCACAAGCTTTCAATCCTGGCTCTTCTGCTGTGGGAGCAGAAGCCAAACGTTCGTGCTGTACTCACTGTGCTGCTGGGCAGCTGAAAGCGACCAGCTGAGAATTTGGATTCAAATGGAGTTTTAGGTATGAAACCGAGGAGAGACTGCAATGATGGTGACACCGTTGCAAAGCAGCCTGTGTGCTGAAGAGGCCCAGCACTAGCTTTCCCTGCTGGTTCTTCTGCTGTGGGAGCAGATGCCACTGTTCGTGCTGTGCTGACTGTGTTGCTGCCAGCAGAGAGCAGGCTCTGAACTGATTCCATTCAAATGCTTTTCCTGTATGAAAGGGAGCAGTGAAAGCAACGATGGATGCACCAATGTAAAGGTGATTGTGTGCTGAACAGGTCCAGCACAAGCTTTCAATCCTGACACTTCTGCTGTGGGAGCAGAGGCCAAACGTTCGTGCTGTACTCACTGTGCTGCCTGCAGCTGAGAGCGACCAGCTGAGAATTTGGATTCAAATGGAGTTTTAGGTATGAAACCGAGGAGAGACTGCAATGATGGTGACACCGTTGCAAAGCAGCCTGTGTGCTGAAGAGGCCCAGCACTAGCTTTCCCTGCTGGTTCTTCTGCTGTGGGAGCAGATGCCACTGTTCATTCTGTGCTGACTGTGTTGCTGCGCAGCAGAGAGCAGGCTCTGAACTGATTCCATTCAAATGCTTTTCCTGTATGAAAGGGAGCAGTGAAAGCAACGATGGATGCACCAATGTAAAGGTGATTGTGTGCTGAACAGGTCCAGCACAAGCTTTCAATCCTGGCTCTTCTGCTGTGGGAGCAGAAGCCAAACGTTCGTGCTGTACTCACTGTGCTGCCTGCAGCTGAGAGAGACCAGCTGAGAATTTGGATTCAAATGGAGTTTTAGGTATGAAACCGAGGAGAGACTGCAATGATGGTGACACCGTTGCAAAGCAGCCTGTGTGCTGAAGAGGCCCAGCACTAGCTTTCCCTGCTGGTTCTTCTGCTGTGGGAGCAGATGCCACTGTTCGTTCTGTGCTGACTGTGTTGCTGCCAGCAGAGAGCAGGCTCTGAACTGATTCCATTCAAATGCTTTTCCTGTATGAAAGGGAGCAGTGAAAGCAACGATGGATGCACCAATGTAAAGGTGATTGTGTGCTGAACAGGTCCAGCACAAGCTTTCAATCCTGACACTTCTGCTGTGGGAGCAGAGGCCAAACGTTCGTGCTGTAATCACTGTGCTGCCTGCAGCTGAGAGCGACCAGCTGAGAATTTGGATTCAAATGGAGTTTTAGGTATGAAACCGAGGAGAGACTGCAATGATGGTGACACCGTTGCAAAGCAGCCTGTGTGCTGAAGAGGCCCAGCACTAGCTTTCCCTGCTGGTTCTTCTGCTGTGGGAGCAGATGCCACTGTTCTTTCTGTGCTGACTGTGTTGCTGCCAGCAGAGAGCAGGCTCTGAACTGATTCCATTCAAATGCTTTTCCTGTATGAAAGGGAGCAGTGAAAGCAACGATGGATGCACCAATGTAAAGGTGATTGTGTGCTGAACAGGTCCAGCACAAGCTTTCAATCCTGGCTCTTCTGCTGTGGGAGCAGAGGCCAAACGTTCGTGCTGTACTCACTGTGCTGCCTGCAGCTGAGAGCGACCAGCTGAGAATTTGGATTCAAATGGAGTTTTAGGTATGAAACCGAGGAGAGACTGCAATGATGGTGACACCGTTGCAAAGCAGCCTGTGTGCTGAAGAGGCCCAGCACTAGCTTTCCCTGCTGGTTCTTCTGCTGTGGGAGCAGATGCCACTGTTGATTCTGTGCTGACAGTGTTGCTGCGCAGCAGAGAGCAGGCTCTGAACTGATTCCATTCAAATGCTTTTCCTGTATGAAAGGGAGCAGTGAAAGCAACGATGGATGAACCAATGTAAAGGTGATTGTGTGCTGAACAGGTCCAGCACAAGCTTTCAATCCTGGCTCTTCTGCTGTGGGAGCAGAAGCCAAACGTTCGTGCTGTACTCACTGTGCTGCCTGCAGCTGAGAGCGACCAGCTGAGAATTTGGATTCAAATGGAGTTTTAGGTATGAAACCGAGGAGAGACTGCAATGATGGTGACACCGTTGCAAAGCAGCCTGTGTGCTGAAGAGGCCCAGCACTAGCTTTCCCTGCTGGTTCTTCTGCTGTGGGAGCAGATGCCACTGTTCGTTCTGTGCTGACTGTGTTGCTGCCAGCAGAGAGCAGGCTCTGAACTGATTCCATTCAAATGCTTTTCCTGTATGAAAGGGAGCAGTGAAAGCAACGATGGATGCACCAATGTAAAGGTGATTGTGTGCTGAACAGGTCCAGCACAAGCTTTCAATCCTGACACTTCTGCTGTGGGAGCAGAGGCCAAACGTTCGTGCTGTACTCACTGTGCTGCCTGCAGCTGAGAGCGACCAGCTGAGAATTTGGATTCAAATGGAGTTTTAGGTATGAAACCGAGGAGAGACTGCAATGATGGTGACACCGTTGCAAAGCAGCCTGTGTGCTGAAGAGGCCCAGCACTAGCTTTCCCTGCTGGTTCTTCTGCTGTGGGAGCAGATGCCACTGTTCATTCTGTGCTGACTGTGTTGCTGCGCAGCAGAGAGCAGGCTCTGAACTGATTCCATTCAAATGCTTTTCCTGTATGAAAGGGAGCAGTGAAAGCAACGATGGATGCACCAATGTAAAGGTGATTGTGTGCTGAACAGGTCCAGCACAAGCTTTCAATCCTGGCTCTTCTGCTGTGGGAGCAGAAGCCAAACGTTCGTGCTGTAATCACTGTGCTGCCTGCAGCTGAGAGAGACCAGCTGAGAATTTGGATTCAAATGGAGTTTTAGGTATGAAACCGAGGAGAGACTGCAATGATGGTGACACCGTTGCAAAGCAGCCTGTGTGCTGAAGAGGCCCAGCACTAGCTTTCCCTGCTGGTTCTTCTGCTGTGGGAGCAGATGCCACTGTTCGTTCTGTGCTGACTGTGTTGCTGCCAGCAGAGAGCAGGCTCTGAACTGATTCCATTCAAATGCTTTTCCTGTATGAAAGGGAGCAGTGAAAGCAACGATGGATGCACCAATGTAAAGGTGATTGTGTGCTGAACAGGTCCAGCACAAGCTTTCCCTCCTGGCTCTTCTGCTGTGGGAGCAGAAGCCAAACGTTCGTGCTGTACTCACTGTGCTGCCTGCAGCTGAGAGAGACCAGCTGAGAATTTGGATTCAAATGGAGTTTTAGGTATGAAACCGAGGAGAGACTGCAATGATGGTGACACCGTTGCAAAGCAGCCTGTGTGCTGAAGAGGCCCAGCACTAGCTTTCCCTGCTGGTTCTTCTGCTGTGGGAGCAGATGCCACTGTTCTTTCTGTGCTGACTGTGTTGCTGCGCAGCAGAGAGCAGGCTCTGAACTGATTCCATTCAAATGCTTTTCCTGTATGAAAGGGAGCAGTGAAAGCAACGATGGATGCACCAATGTAAAGGTGATTGTGTGCTGAACAGGTCCAGCACAAGCTTTCAATCCTGGCTCTTCTGCTGTGGGAGCAGAAGCCAAACGTTCGTGCTGTAATCACTGTGCTGCCTGCAGCTGAGAGAGACCAGCTGAGAATTTGGATTCAAATGGAGTTTTAGGTATGAAACCGAGGAGAGACTGCAATGATGGTGACACCGTTGCAAAGCAGCCTGTGTGCTGAAGAGGCCCAGCACTAGCTTTCCCTGCTGGTTCTTCTGCTGTGGGAGCAGATGCCACTGTTGATTCTGTGCTGACTGTGTTGCTGCCAGCAGAGAGCAGGCTCTGAACTGATTCCATTCAAATGCTTTTCCTGTATGAAAGGGAGCAGTGAAAGCAACGATGGATGCACCAATGTAAAGGTGATTGTGTGCTGAACAGGTCCAGCACAAGCTTTCAATCCTGGCTCTTCTGCTGTGGGAGCAGAGGCCAAACGTTCGTGCTGTACTCACTGTGCTGCCTGCAGCTGAGAGCGACCAGCTGAGAATTTGGATTCAAATGGAGTTTTAGGTATGAAACCGAGGAGAGACTGCAATGATGGTGACACCGTTGCAAAGCAGCCTGTGTGCTGAAGAGGCCCAGCACTAGCTTTCCCTGCTGGTTCTTCTGCTGTGGGAGCAGATGCCACTGTTCGTTCTGTGCTGACTGTGTTGCTGCCAGCAGAGAGCAGGCTCTGAACTGATTCCATTCAAATGCTTTTCCTGTATGAAAGGGAGCAGTGAAAGCAACGATGGATGCACCAATGTAAAGGTGATTGTGTGCTGAACAGGTCCAGCACAAGCTTTCAATCCTGGCTCTTCTGCTGTGGGAGCAGAAGCCAAACGTTCGTGCTGTACTCACTGTGCTGCCTGCAGCTGAGAGCGACCAGCTGAGAATTTGGATTCAAATGGAGTTTTAGGTATGAAACCGAGGAGAGACTGCAATGATGGTGACACCGTTGCAAAGCAGCCTGTGTGCTGAAGAGGCCCAGCACTAGCTTTCCCTGCTGGTTCTTCTGCTGTGGGAGCAGATGCCACTGTTCATTCTGTGCTGACTGTGTTGCTGCGCAGCAGAGAGCAGGCTCTGAACTGATTCCATTCAAATGCTTTTCCTGTATGAAAGGGAGCAGTGAAAGCAACGATGGATGCACCAATGTAAAGGTGATTGTGTGCTGAACAGGTCCAGCACAAGCTTTCAATCCTGGCACTTCTGCTGTGGGAGCAGAGGCCAAACGTTCGTGCTGTACTCACTGTGCTGCCTGCAGCTGAGAGAGACCAGCTGAGAATTTGGATTCAAATGGAGTTTTAGGTATGAAACCGAGGAGAGACTGCAATGATGGTGACACCGTTGCAAAGCAGCCTGTGTGCTGAAGAGGCCCAGCACTAGCTTTCCCTGCTGGTTCTTCTGCTGTGGGAGCAGATGCCACTGTTCGTTCTGTGCTGACTGTGTTGCTGCCAGCAGAGAGCAGGCTCTGAACTGATTCCATTCAAATGCTTTTCCTGTATGAAAGGGAGCAGTGAAAGCAACGATGGATGCACCAATGTAAAGGTGATTGTGTGCTGAACAGGTCCAGCACAAGCTTTCCCTCCTGGCTCTTCTGCTGTGGGAGCAGAGGCCAAACGTTCGTGCTGTACTCACTGTGCTGCCTGCAGCTGAGAGCGACCAGCTGAGAATTTGGATTCAAATGGAGTTTTAGGTATGAAACCGAGGAGAGACTGCAATGATGGTGACACCGTTGCAAAGCAGCCTGTGTGCTGAAGAGGCCCAGCACTAGCTTTCCCTGCTGGTTCTTCTGCTGTGGGAGCAGATGCCACTGTTCTTTCTGTGCTGACTGTGTTGCTGCGCAGCAGAGAGCAGGCTCTGAACTGATTCCATTCAAATGCTTTTCCTGTATGAAAGGGAGCAGTGAAAGCAACGATGGATGCACCAATGTAAAGGTGATTGTGTGCTGAACAGGTCCAGCACAAGCTTTCAATCCTGGCTCTTCTGCTGTGGGAGCAGAAGCCAAACGTTCGTGCTGTAATCACTGTGCTGCCTGCAGCTGAGAGAGACCAGCTGAGAATTTGGATTCAAATGGAGTTTTAGGTATGAAACCGAGGAGAGACTGCAATGATGGTGACACCGTTGCAAAGCAGCCTGTGTGCTGAAGAGGCCCAGCACTAGCTTTCCCTGCTGGTTCTTCTGCTGTGGGAGCAGATGCCACTGTTCATTCTGTGCTGACTGTGTTGCTGCCAGCAGAGAGCAGGCTCTGAACTGATTCCATTCAAATGCTTTTCCTGTATGAAAGGGAGCAGTGAAAGCAACGATGGATGCACCAATGTAAAGGTGATTGTGTGCTGAACAGGTCCAGCACAAGCTTTCAATCCTGGCTCTTCTGCTGTGGGAGCAGAAGCCAAACGTTCGTGCTGTAATCACTGTGCTGCCTGCAGCTGAGAGAGACCAGCTGAGAATTTGGATTCAAATGGAGTTTTAGGTATGAAACCGAGGAGAGACTGCAATGATGGTGACACCGTTGCAAAGCAGCCTGTGTGCTGAAGAGGCCCAGCACTAGCTTTCCCTGCTGGTTCTTCTGCTGTGGGAGCAGATGCCACTGTTCGTTCTGTGCTGACTGTGTTGCTGCCAGCAGAGAGCAGGCTCTGAACTGATTCCATTCAAATGCTTTTCCTGTATGAAAGGGAGCAGTGAAAGCAACGATGGATGCACCAATGTAAAGGTGATTGTGTGCTGAACAGGTCCAGCACAAGCTTTCAATCCTGGCTCTTCTGCTGTGGGAGCAGAAGCCAAACGTTCTTGCTGTACTCACTGTGCTGCCTGCAGCTGAGAGAGACCAGCTGAGAATTTGGATTCAAATGGAGTTTTAGGTATGAAACCGAGGAGAGACTGCAATGATGGTGACACCGTTGCAAAGCAGCCTGTGTGCTGAAGAGGCCCAGCACTAGCTTTCCCTGCTGGTTCTTCTGCTGTGGGAGCAGATGCCACTGTTGATTCTGTGCTGACAGTGTTGCTGCGCAGCAGAGAGCAGGCTCTGAACTGATTCCATTCAAATGCTTTTCCTGTATGAAAGGGAGCAGTGAAAGCAACGATGGATGCACCAATGTAAAGGTGATTGTGTGCTGAACAGGTCCAGCACAAGCTTTCAATCCTGGCTCTTCTGCTGTGGGAGCAGAAGCCAAACGTTCGTGCTGTAATCACTGTGCTGCCTGCAGCTGAGAGCGACCAGCTGAGAATTTGGATTCAAATGGAGTTTTAGGTATGAAACCGAGGAGAGACTGCAATGATGGTGACACCGTTGCAAAGCAGCCTGTGTGCTGAAGAGGCCCAGCACTAGCTTTCCCTGCTGGTTCTTCTGCTGTGGGAGCAGATGCCACTGTTCGTTCTGTGCTGACTGTGTTGCTGCCAGCAGAGAGCAGGCTCTGAACTGATTCCATTCAAATGCTTTTCCTGTATGAAAGGGAGCAGTGAAAGCAACGATGGATGCACCAATGTAAAGGTGATTGTGTGCTGAACAGGTCCAGCACAAGCTTTCAATCCTGACACTTCTGCTGTGGGAGCAGAGGCCAAACGTTCTTGCTGTACTCACTGTGCTGCCTGCAGCTGAGAGCGACCAGCTGAGAATTTGGATTCAAATGGAGTTTTAGGTATGAAACCGAGGAGAGACTGCAATGATGGTGACACCGTTGCAAAGCAGCCTGTGTGCTGAAGAGGCCCAGCACTAGCTTTCCCTGCTGGTTCTTCTGCTGTGGGAGCAGATGCCACTGTTGATTCTGTGCTGACAGTGTTGCTGCGCAGCAGAGAGCAGGCTCTGAACTGATTCCATTCAAATGCTTTTCCTGTATGAAAGGGAGCAGTGAAAGCAACGATGGATGAACCAATGTAAAGGTGATTGTGTGCTGAACAGGTCCAGCACAAGCTTTCAATCCTGGCTCTTCTGCTGTGGGAGCAGAAGCCAAACGTTCGTGCTGTACTCACTGTGCTGCCTGCAGCTGAGAGAGACCAGCTGAGAATTTGGATTCAAATGGAGTTTTAGGTATGAAACCGAGGAGAGACTGCAATGATGGTGACACCGTTGCAAAGCAGCCTGTGTGCTGAAGAGGCCCAGCACTAGCTTTCCCTGCTGGTTCTTCTGCTGTGGGAGCAGATGCCACTGTTCGTTCTGTGCTGACTGTGTTGCTGCCAGCAGAGAGCAGGCTCTGAACTGATTCCATTCAAATGCTTTTCCTGTATGAAAGGGAGCAGTGAAAGCAACGATGGATGCACCAATGTAAAGGTGATTGTGTGCTGAACAGGTCCAGCACAAGCTTTCCCTCCTGGCTCTTCTGCTGTGGGAGCAGAAGCCAAACGTTCGTGCTGTAATCACTGTGCTGCTGGGCAGCTGAGAGCGACCAGCTGAGAATTTGGATTCAAATGGAGTTTTAGGTATGAAACCGAGGAGAGACTGCAATGATGGTGACACCGTTGCAAAGCAGCCTGTGTGCTGAAGAGGCCCAGCACTAGCTTTCCCTGCTGGTTCTTCTGCTGTGGGAGCAGATGCCACTGTTCTTTCTGTGCTGACTGTGTTGCTGCCAGCAGAGAGCAGGCTCTGAACTGATTCCATTCAAATGCTTTTCCTGTATGAAAGGGAGCAGTGAAAGCAACGATGGATGCACCAATGTAAAGGTGATTGTGTGCTGAACAGGTCCAGCACAGTCTTTCAATCCTGACACTTCTGCTGTGGGAGCAGAGGCCAAACGTTCGTGCTGTACTCACTGTGCTGCCTGCAGCTGAGAGCGACCAGCTGAGAATTTGGATTCAAATGGAGTTTTAGGTATGAAACCGAGGAGAGACTGCAATGATGGTGACACCGTTGCAAAGCAGCCTGTGTGCTGAAGAGGCCCAGCACTAGCTTTCCCTGCTGGTTCTTCTGCTGTGGGAGCAGATGCCACTGTTCATTCTGTGCTGACTGTGTTGCTGCGCAGCAGAGAGCAGGCTCTGAACTGATTCCATTCAAATGCTTTTCCTGTATGAAAGGGAGCAGTGAAAGCAACGATGGATGCACCAATGTAAAGGTGATTGTGTGCTGAACAGGTCCAGCACAAGCTTTCAATCCTGGCTCTTCTGCTGTGGGAGCAGAGGCCAAACGTTCGTGCTGTACTCACTGTGCTGCCTGCAGCTGAGAGCGACCAGCTGAGAATTTGGATTCAAATGGAGTTTTAGGTATGAAACCGAGGAGAGACTGCAATGATGGTGACACCGTTGCAAAGCAGCCTGTGTGCTGAAGAGGCCCAGCACTAGCTTTCCCTGCTGGTTCTTCTGCTGTGGGAGCAGATGCCACTGTTCATTCTGTGCTGACTGTGTTGCTGCCAGCAGAGAGCAGGCTCTGAACTGATTCCATTCAAATGCTTTTCCTGTATGAAAGGGAGCAGTGAAAGCAACGATGGATGCACCAATGTAAAGGTGATTGTGTGCTGAACAGGTCCAGCACAAGCTTTCAATCCTGGACACTTCTGCTGTGGGAGCAGAGGCCAAACGTTCGTGCTGTACTCACTGTGCTGCCTGCAGCTGAGAGCGACCAGCTGAGAATTTGGATTCAAATGGAGTTTTAGGTATGAAACCGAGGAGAGACTGCAATGATGGTGACACCGTTGCAAAGCAGCCTGTGTGCTGAAGAGGCCCAGCACTAGCTTTCCCTGCTGGTTCTTCTGCTGTGGGAGCAGATGCCACTGTTCATTCTGTGCTGACTGTGTTGCTGCCAGCAGAGAGCAGGCTCTGAACTGATTCCATTCAAATGCTTTTCCTGTATGAAAGGGAGCAGTGAAAGCAACGATGGATGCACCAATGTAAAGGTGATTGTGTGCTGAACAGGTCCAGCACAAGCTTTCAATCCTGGCTCTTCTGCTGTGGGAGCAGAAGCCAAACGTTCGTGATGTACTCACTGTGCTGCCTGCAGCTGAGAGAGACCAGCTGAGAATTTGGATTCAAATGGAGTTTTAGGTATGAAACCGAGGAGAGACTGCAATGATGGTGACACCGTTGCAAAGCAGCCTGTGTGCTGAAGAGGCCCAGCACTAGCTTTCCCTGCTGGTTCTTCTGCTGTGGGAGCAGATGCCACTGTTCGTTCTGTGCTGACTGTGTTGCTGCGCAGCAGAGAGCAGGCTCTGAACTGATTCCATTCAAATGCTTTTCCTGTATGAAAGGGAGCAGTGAAAGCAACGATGGATGCACCAATGTAAAGGTGATTGTGTGCTGAACAGGTCCAGCACAAGCTTTCAATCCTGGCTCTTCTGCTGTGGGAGCAGAAGCCAAACGTTCGTGCTGTACTCACTGTGCTGCCTGCAGCTGAGAGCGACCAGCTGAGAATTTGGATTCAAATGGAGTTTTAGGTATGAAACCGAGGAGAGACTGCAATGATGGTGACACCGTTGCAAAGCAGCCTGTGTGCTGAAGAGGCCCAGCACTAGCTTTCCCTGCTGGTTCTTCTGCTGTGGGAGCAGATGCCACTGTTCTTTCTGTGCTGACTGTGTTGCTGCCAGCAGAGAGCAGGCTCTGAACTGATTCCATTCAAATGCTTTTCCTGTATGAAAGGGAGCAGTGAAAGCAACGATGGATGCACCAATGTAAAGGTGATTGTGTGCTGAACAGGTCCAGCACAAGCTTTCAATCCTGGCTCTTCTGCTGTGGGAGCAGAAGCCAAACGTTCGTGCTGTAATCACTGTGCTGCCTGCAGCTGAGAGCGACCAGCTGAGAATTTGGATTCAAATGGAGTTTTAGGTATGAAACCGAGGAGAGACTGCAATGATGGTGACACCGTTGCAAAGCAGCCTGTGTGCTGAAGAGGCCCAGCACTAGCTTTCCCTGCTGGTTCTTCTGCTGTGGGAGCAGATGCCACTGTTCTTTCTGTGCTGACTGTGTTGCTGCGCAGCAGAGAGCAGGCTCTGAACTGATTCCATTCAAATGCTTTTCCTGTATGAAAGGGAGCAGTGAAAGCAACGATGGATGCACCAATGTAAAGGTGATTGTGTGCTGAACAGGTCCAGCACAAGCTTTCAATCCTGACACTTCTGCTGTGGGAGCAGAGGCCAAACGTTCGTGCTGTAATCACTGTGCTGCCTGCAGCTGAGAGAGACCAGCTGAGAATTTGGATTCAAATGGAGTTTTAGGTATGAAACCGAGGAGAGACTGCAATGATGGTGACACCGTTGCAAAGCAGCCTGTGTGCTGAAGAGGCCCAGCACTAGCTTTCCCTGCTGGTTCTTCTGCTGTGGGAGCAGATGCCACTGTTCTTTCTGTGCTGACTGTGTTGCTGCCAGCAGAGAGCAGGCTCTGAACTGATTCCATTCAAATGCTTTTCCTGTATGAAAGGGAGCAATGAAAGCAACGATGGATGCACCAATGTAAAGGTGATTGTGTGCTGAACAGGTCCAGCACAAGCTTTCAATCCTGGCTCTTCTGCTGTGGGAGCAGAAGCCAAACGTTCGTGCTGTACTCACTGTGCTGCCTGCAGCTGAGAGCGACCAGCTGAGAATTTGGATTCAAATGGAGTTTTAGGTATGAAACCGAGGAGAGACTGCAATGATGGTGACACCGTTGCAAAGCAGCCTGTGTGCTGAAGAGGCCCAGCACTAGCTTTCCCTGCTGGTTCTTCTGCTGTGGGAGCAGATGCCACTGTTCGTTCTGTGCTGACTGTGTTGCTGCGCAGCAGAGAGCAGGCTCTGAACTGATTCCATTCAAATGCTTTTCCTGTATGAAAGGGAGCAGTGAAAGCAACGATGGATGCACCAATGTAAAGGTGATTGTGTGCTGAACAGGTCCAGCACAAGCTTTCAATCCTGACACTTCTGCTGTGGGAGCAGAGGCCAAACGTTCGTGCTGTACTCACTGTGCTGCCTGCAGCTGAGAGCGACCAGCTGAGAATTTGGATTCAAATGGAGTTTTAGGTATGAAACCGAGGAGAGACTGCAATGATGGTGACACCGTTGCAAAGCAGCCTGTGTGCTGAAGAGGCCCAGCACTAGCTTTCCCTGCTGGTTCTTCTGCTGTGGGAGCAGATGCCACTGTTCTTTCTGTGCTGACTGTGTTGCTGCCAGCAGAGAGCAGGCTCTGAACTGATTCCATTCAAATGCTTTTCCTGTATGAAAGGGAGCAGTGAAAGCAACGATGGATGCACCAATGTAAAGGTGATTGTGTGCTGAACAGGTCCAGCACAAGCTTTCAATCCTGGCTCTTCTGCTGTGGGAGCAGAAGCCAAACGTTCGTGCTGTACTCACTGTGCTGCCTGCAGCTGAGAGAGACCAGCTGAGAATTTGGATTCAAATGGAGTTTTAGGTATGAAACCGAGGAGAGACTGCAATGATGGTGACACCGTTGCAAAGCAGCCTGTGTGCTGAAGAGGCCCAGCACTAGCTTTCCCTGCTGGTTCTTCTGCTGTGGGAGCAGATGCCACTGTTCTTTCTGTGCTGACTGTGTTGCTGCCAGCAGAGAGCAGGCTCTGAACTGATTCCATTCAAATGCTTTTCCTGTATGAAAGGGAGCAGTGAAAGCAACGATGGATGCACCAATGTAAAGGTGATTGTGTGCTGAACAGGTCCAGCACAAGCTTTCAATCCTGACACTTCTGCTGTGGGAGCAGAGGCCAAACGTTCGTGCTGTACTCACTGTGCTGCCTGCAGCTGAGAGCGACCAGCTGAGAATTTGGATTCAAATGGACTTTTAGGTATGAAACCGAGGAGAGACTGCAATGATGGTGACACCGTTGCAAAGCAGCCTGTGTGCTGAAGAGGCCCAGCACTAGCTTTCCCTGCTGGTTCTTCTGCTGTGGGAGCAGATGCCACTGTTCTTTCTGTGCTGACTGTGTTGCTGCCAGCAGAGAGCAGGCTCTGAACTGATTCCATTCAAATGCTTTTCCTGTATGAAAGGGAGCAGTGAAAGCAACGATGGATGCACCAATGTAAAGGTGATTGTGTGCTGAACAGGTCCAGCACAAGCTTTCAATCCTGGCTCTTCTGCTGTGGGAGCAGAAGCCAAACGTTCGTGCTGTACTCACTGTGCTGCCTGCAGCTGAGAGAGACCAGCTGAGAATTTGGATTCAAATGGAGTTTTAGGTATGAAACCGAGGAGAGACTGCAATGATGGTGACACCGTTGCAAAGCAGCCTGTGTGCTGAAGAGGCCCAGCACTAGCTTTCCCTGCTGGTTCTTCTGCTGTGGGAGCAGATGCCACTGTTCTTTCTGTGCTGACTGTGTTGCTGCGCAGCAGAGAGCAGGCTCTGAACTGATTCCATTCAAATGCTTTTCCTGTATGAAAGGGAGCAGTGAAAGCAACGATGGATGCACCAATGTAAAGGTGATTGTGTGCTGAACAGGTCCAGCACAAGCTTTCAATCCTGGCTCTTCTGCTGTGGGAGCAGAAGCCAAACGTTCGTGCTGTACTCACTGTGCTGCCTGCAGCTGAGAGCGACCAGCTGAGAATTTGGATTCAAATGGAGTTTTAGGTATGAAACCGAGGAGAGACTGCAATGATGGTGACACCGTTGCAAAGCAGCCTGTGTGCTGAAGAGGCCCAGCACTAGCTTTCCCTGCTGGTTCTTCTGCTGTGGGAGCAGATGCCACTGTTCGTTCTGTGCTGACTGTGTTGCTGCCAGCAGAGAGCAGGCTCTGAACTGATTCCATTCAAATGCTTTTCCTGTATGAAAGGGAGCAATGAAAGCAACGATGGATGCACCAATGTAAAGGTGATTGTGTGCTGAACAGGTCCAGCACAAGCTTTCAATCCTGACACTTCTGCTGTGGGAGCAGAGGCCAAACGTTCGTGCTGTACTCACTGTGCTGCCTGCAGCTGAGAGCGACCAGCTGAGAATTTGGATTCAAATGGACTTTTAGGTATGAAACCGAGGAGAGACTGCAATGATGGTGACACCGTTGCAAAGCAGCCTGTGTGCTGAAGAGGCCCAGCACTAGCTTTCCCTGCTGGTTCTTCTGCTGTGGGAGCAGATGCCACTGTTCGTTCTGTGCTGACTGTGTTGCTGCCAGCAGAGAGCAGGCTCTGAACTGATTCCATTCAAATGCTTTTCCTGTATGAAAGGGAGCAGTGAAAGCAACGATGGATGCACCAATGTAAAGGTGATTGTGTGCTGAACAGGTCCAGCACAAGCTTTCAATCCTGGCTCTTCTGCTGTGGGAGCAGAAGCCAAACGTTCGTGCTGTACTCACTGTGCTGCCTGCAGCTGAGAGCGACCAGCTGAGAATTTGGATTCAAATGGAGTTTTAGGTATGAAACCGAGGAGAGACTGCAATGATGGTGACACCGTTGCAAAGCAGCCTGTGTGCTGAAGAGGCCCAGCACTAGCTTTCCCTGCTGGTTCTTCTGCTGTGGGAGCAGATGCCACTGTTCGTTCTGTGCTGACTGTGTTGCTGCCAGCAGAGAGCAGGCTCTGAACTGATTCCATTCAAATGCTTTTCCTGTATGAAAGGGAGCAGTGAAAGCAACGATGGATGCACCAATGTAAAGGTGATTGTGTGCTGAACAGGTCCAGCACAAGCTTTCAATCCTGGCTCTTCTGCTGTGGGAGCAGAGGCCAAACGTTCGTGCTGTACTCACTGTGCTGCCTGCAGCTGAGAGCGACCAGCTGAGAATTTGGATTCAAATGGAGTTTTAGGTATGAAACCGAGGAGAGACTGCAATGATGGTGACACCGTTGCAAAGCAGCCTGTGTGCTGAAGAGGCCCAGCACTAGCTTTCCCTGCTGGTTCTTCTGCTGTGGGAGCAGATGCCACTGTTCTTTCTGTGCTGACTGTGTTGCTGCCAGCAGAGAGCAGGCTCTGAACTGATTCCATTCAAATGCTTTTCCTGTATGAAAGGGAGCAGTGAAAGCAACGATGGATGCACCAATGTAAAGGTGATTGTGTGCTGAACAGGTCCAGCACAAGCTTTCAATCCTGACACTTCTGCTGTGGGAGCAGAGGCCAAACGTTCGTGCTGTACTCACTGTGCTGCCTGCAGCTGAGAGCGACCAGCTGAGAATTTGGATTCAAATGGAGTTTTAGGTATGAAACCGAGGAGAGACTGCAATGATGGTGACACCGTTGCAAAGCAGCCTGTGTGCTGAAGAGGCCCAGCACTAGCTTTCCCTGCTGGTTCTTCTGCTGTGGGAGCAGATGCCACTGTTCATTCTGTGCTGACTGTGTTGCTGCGCAGCAGAGAGCAGGCTCTGAACTGATTCCATTCAAATGCTTTTCCTGTATGAAAGGGAGCAGTGAAAGCAACGATGGATGCACCAATGTAAAGGTGATTGTGTGCTGAACAGGTCCAGCACAAGCTTTCAATCCTGGCACTTCTGCTGTGGGAGCAGAAGCCAAACGTTCGTGCTGTAATCACTGTGCTGCCTGCAGCTGAGAGAGACCAGCTGAGAATTTGGATTCAAATGGAGTTTTAGGTATGAAACCGAGGAGAGACTGCAATGATGGTGACACCGTTGCAAAGCAGCCTGTGTGCTGAAGAGGCCCAGCACTAGCTTTCCCTGCTGGTTCTTCTGCTGTGGGAGCAGATGCCACTGTTCGTTCTGTGCTGACTGTGTTGCTGCCAGCAGAGAGCAGGCTCTGAACTGATTCCATTCAAATGCTTTTCCTGTATGAAAGGGAGCAGTGAAAGCAACGATGGATGCACCAATGTAAAGGTGATTGTGTGCTGAACAGGTCCAGCACAAGCTTTCAATCCTGGCACTTCTGCTGTGGGAGCAGAAGCCAAACGTTCGTGCTGTAATCACTGTGCTGCCTGCAGCTGAGAGAGACCAGCTCAGATGCCACTGTTGATTCTGTGCTGACAGTGTTGCTGCGCAGCAGAGAGCAGGCTCTGAACTGATTCCATTCAAATGCTTTTCCTGTATGAAAGGGAGCAGTGAAAGCAACGATGGATGCACCAATGTAAAGGTGATTGTGTGCTGAACAGGTCCAGCACAAGCTTTCAATCCTGGCTCTTCTGCTGTGGGAGCAGAAGCCAAACGTTCGTGCTGTACTCACTGTGCTGCCTGCAGCTGAGAGAGACCAGCTGAGAATTTGGATTCAAATGGAGTTTTAGGTATGAAACCGAGGAGAGACTGCAATGATGGTGACACCGTTGCAAAGCAGCCTGTGTGCTGAAGAGGCCCAGCACTAGCTTTCCCTGCTGGTTCTTCTGCTGTGGGAGCAGATGCCACTGTTCTTTCTGTGCTGACTGTGTTGCTGCCAGCAGAGAGCAGGCTCTGAACTGATTCCATTCAAATGCTTTTCCTGTATGAAAGGGAGCAGTGAAAGCAACGATGGATGCACCAATGTAAAGGTGATTGTGTGCTGAACAGGTCCAGCACAAGCTTTCAATCCTGGCTCTTCTGCTGTGGGAGCAGAAGCCAAACGTTCGTGCTGTAATCACTGTGCTGCCTGCAGCTGAGAGCGACCAGCTGAGAATTTGGATTCAAATGGAGTTTTAGGTATGAAACCGAGGAGAGACTGCAATGATGGTGACACCGTTGCAAAGCAGCCTGTGTGCTGAAGAGGCCCAGCACTAGCTTTCCCTGCTGGTTCTTCTGCTGTGGGAGCAGATGCCACTGTTCATTCTGTGCTGACTGTGTTGCTGCCAGCAGAGAGCAGGCTCTGAACTGATTCCATTCAAATGCTTTTCCTGTATGAAAGGGAGCAGTGAAAGCAACGATGGATGCACCAATGTAAAGGTGATTGTGTGCTGAACAGGTCCAGCACAAGCTTTCAATCCTGGCTCTTCTGCTGTGGGAGCAGAAGCCAAACGTTCGTGCTGTACTCACTGTGCTGCCTGCAGCTGAGAGCGACCAGCTGAGAATTTGGATTCAAATGGAGTTTTAGGTATGAAACCGAGGAGAGACTGCAATGATGGTGACACCGTTGCAAAGCAGCCTGTGTGCTGAAGAGGCCCAGCACTAGCTTTCCCTGCTGGTTCTTCTGCTGTGGGAGCAGATGCCACTGTTCTTTCTGTGCTGACTGTGTTGCTGCCAGCAGAGAGCAGGCTCTGAACTGATTCCATTCAAATGCTTTTCCTGTATGAAAGGGAGCAGTGAAAGCAACGATGGATGCACCAATGTAAAGGTGATTGTGTGCTGAACAGGTCCAGCACAAGCTTTCAATCCTGGCTCTTCTGCTGTGGGAGCAGAAGCCAAACGTTCGTGCTGTACTCACTGTGCTGCCTGCAGCTGAGAGCGACCAGCTGAGAATTTGGATTCAAATGGACTTTTAGGTATGAAACCGAGGAGAGACTGCAATGATGGTGACACCGTTGCAAAGCAGCCTGTGTGCTGAAGAGGCCCAGCACTAGCTTTCCCTGCTGGTTCTTCTGCTGTGGGAGCAGATGCCACTGTTCATTCTGTGCTGACTGTGTTGCTGCGCAGCAGAGAGCAGGCTCTGAACTGATTCCATTCAAATGCTTTTCCTGTATGAAAGGGAGCAGTGAAAGCAACGATGGATGCACCAATGTAAAGGTGATTGTGTGCTGAACAGGTCCAGCACAAGCTTTCAATCCTGGCTCTTCTGCTGTGGGAGCAGAAGCCAAACGTTCGTGCTGTAATCACTGTGCTGCCTGCAGCTGAGAGAGACCAGCTGAGAATTTGGATTCAAATGGAGTTTTAGGTATGAAACCGAGGAGAGACTGCAATGATGGTGACACCGTTGCAAAGCAGCCTGTGTGCTGAAGAGGCCCAGCACTAGCTTTCCCTGCTGGTTCTTCTGCTGTGGGAGCAGATGCCACTGTTCGTTCTGTGCTGACTGTGTTGCTGCCAGCAGAGAGCAGGCTCTGAACTGATTCCATTCAAATGCTTTTCCTGTATGAAAGGGAGCAATGAAAGCAACGATGGATGCACCAATGTAAAGGTGATTGTGTGCTGAACAGGTCCAGAACAAGCTTTCAATCCTGACACTTCTGCTGTGGGAGCAGAGGCCAAACGTTCGTGCTGTACTCACTGTGCTGCCTGCAGCTGAGAGCGACCAGCTGAGAATTTGGATTCAAATGGAGTTTTAGGTATGAAACCGAGGAGAGACTGCAATGATGGTGACACCGTTGCAAAGCAGCCTGTGTGCTGAAGAGGCCCAGCACTAGCTTTCCCTGCTGGTTCTTCTGCTGTGGGAGCAGATGCCACTGTTCTTTCTGTGCTGACTGTGTTGCTGCCAGCAGAGAGCAGGCTCTGAACTGATTCCATTCAAATGCTTTTCCTGTATGAAAGGGAGCAGTGAAAGCAACGATGGATGCACCAATGTAAAGGTGATTGTGTGCTGAACAGGTCCAGCACAAGCTTTCCCTCCTGGCTCTTCTGCTGTGGGAGCAGAAGCCAAACGTTCGTGCTGTACTCACTGTGCTGCTGGGCAGCTGAGAGCGACCAGCTGAGAATTTGGATTCAAATGGAGTTTTAGGTATGAAACCGAGGAGAGACTGCAATGATGGTGACACCGTTGCAAAGCAGCCTGTGTGCTGAAGAGGCCCAGCACTAGCTTTCCCTGCTGGTTCTTCTGCTGTGGGAGCAGATGCCACTGTTCTTTCTGTGCTGACTGTGTTGCTGCGCAGCAGAGAGCAGGCTCTGAACTGATTCCATTCAAATGCTTTTCCTGTATGAAAGGGAGCAGTGAAAGCAACGATGGATGCACCAATGTAAAGGTGATTGTGTGCTGAACAGGTCCAGCACAAGCTTTCAATCCTGGCTCTTCTGCTGTGGGAGCAGAAGCCAAACGTTCGTGCTGTACTCACTGTGCTGCCTGCAGCTGAGAGACACCAGCTGAGAATTTGGATTCAAATGGAGTTTTAGGTATGAAACCGAGGAGAGACTGCAATGATGGTGACACCGTTGCAAAGCAGCCTGTGTGCTGAAGAGGCCCAGCACTAGCTTTCCCTGCTGGTTCTTCTGCTGTGGGAGCAGATGCCACTGTTCATTCTGTGCTGACTGTGTTGCTGCCAGCAGAGAGCAGGCTCTGAACTGATTCCATTCAAATGCTTTTCCTGTATGAAAGGGAGCAGTGAAAGCAACGATGGATGCACCAATGTAAAGGTGATTGTGTGCTGAACAGGTCCAGCACAAGCTTTCAATCCTGGCTCTTCTGCTGTGGGAGCAGAAGCCAAACGTTCGTGCTGTAATCACTGTGCTGCCTGCAGCTGAGAGAGACCAGCTGAGAATTTGGATTCAAATGGAGTTTTAGGTATGAAACCGAGGAGAGACTGCAATGATGGTGACACCGTTGCAAAGCAGCCTGTGTGCTGAAGAGGCCCAGCACTAGCTTTCCCTGCTGGTTCTTCTGCTGTGGGAGCAGATGCCACTGTTCGTTCTGTGCTGACTGTGTTGCTGCCAGCAGAGAGCAGGCTCTGAACTGATTCCATTCAAATGCTTTTCCTGTATGAAAGGGAGCAGTGAAAGCAACGATGGATGCACCAATGTAAAGGTGATTGTGTGCTGAACAGGTCCAGCACAAGCTTTCAATCCTGACACTTCTGCTGTGGGAGCAGAAGCCAAACGTTCGTGCTGTACTCACTGTGCTGCCTGCAGCTGAGAGCGACCAGCTGAGAATTTGGATTCAAATGGAGTTTTAGGTATGAAACCGAGGAGAGACTGCAATGATGGTGACACCGTTGCAAAGCAGCCTGTGTGCTGAAGAGGCCCAGCACTAGCTTTCCCTGCTGGTTCTTCTGCTGTGGGAGCAGATGCCACTGTTGATTCTGTGCTGACTGTGTTGCTGCGCAGCAGAGAGCAGGCTCTGAACTGATTCCATTCAAATGCTTTTCCTGTATGAAAGGGAGCAGTGAAAGCAACGATGGATGCACCAATGTAAAGGTGATTGTGTGCTGAACAGGTCCAGCACAAGCTTTCAATCCTGGCTCTTCTGCTGTGGGAGCAGAAGCCAAACGTTCGTGCTGTAATCACTGTGCTGCCTGCAGCTGAGAGCGACCAGCTGAGAATTTGGATTCAAATGGAGTTTTAGGTATGAAACCGAGGAGAGACTGCAATGATGGTGACACCGTTGCAAAGCAGCCTGTGTGCTGAAGAGGCCCAGCACTAGCTTTCCCTGCTGGTTCTTCTGCTGTGGGAGCAGATGCCACTGTTCGTTCTGTGCTGACTGTGTTGCTGCCAGCAGAGAGCAGGCTCTGAACTGATTCCATTCAAATGCTTTTCCTGTATGAAAGGGAGCAGTGAAAGCAACGATGGATGCACCAATGTAAAGGTGATTGTGTGCTGAACAGGTCCAGCACAAGCTTTCAATCCTGACACTTCTGCTGTGGGATCAGAGGCCAAACATTCTTGCTGTACTCACTGTGCTGCCTGCAGCTGAGAGCGACCAGCTGAGAATTTGGATTCAAATGGAGTTTTAGGTATGAAACCGAGGAGAGACTGCAATGATGGTGACACCGTTGCAAAGCAGCCTGTGTGCTGAAGAGGCCCAGCACTAGCTTTCCCTGCTGGTTCTTCTGCTGTGGGAGCAGATGCCACTGTTCGTTCTGTGCTGACTGTGTTGCTGCCAGCAGAGAGCAGGCTCTGAACTGATTCCATTCAAATGCTTTTCCTGTATGAAAGGGAGCAGTGAAAGCAACGATGGATGCACCAATGTAAAGGTGATTGTGTGCTGAACAGGTCCAGCACAAGCTTTCAATCCTGGCTCTTCTGCTGTGGGAGCAGAAGCCAAACGTTCGTGCTGTACTCACTGTGCTGCCTGCAGCTGAGAGAGACCAGCTGAGAATTTGGATTCAAATGGACTTTTAGGTATGAAACCGAGGAGAGACTGCAATGATGGTGACACCGTTGCAAAGCAGCCTGTGTGCTGAAGAGGCCCAGCACTAGCTTTCCCTGCTGGTTCTTCTGCTGTGGGAGCAGATGCCACTGTTCGTTCTGTGCTGACTGTGTTGCTGCCAGCAGAGAGCAGGCTCTGAACTGATTCCATTCAAATGCTTTTCCTGTATGAAAGGGAGCAGTGAAAGCAACGATGGATGCACCAATGTAAAGGTGATTGTGTGCTGAACAGGTCCAGCACAAGCTTTCAATCCTGGCTCTTCTGCTGTGGGAGCAGAAGCCAAACGTTCGTGCTGTACTCACTGTGCTGCTGGGCAGCTGAGAGCGACCAGCTGAGAATTTGGATTCAAATGGAGTTTTAGGTATGAAACCGAGGAGAGACTGCAATGATGGTGACACCGTTGCAAAGCAGCCTGTGTGCTGAAGAGGCCCAGCACTAGCTTTCCCTGCTGGTTCTTCTGCTGTGGGAGCAGATGCCACTGTTCATTCTGTGCTGACTGTGTTGCTGCGCAGCAGAGAGCAGGCTCTGAACTGATTCCATTCAAATGCTTTTCCTGTATGAAAGGGAGCAGTGAAAGCAACGATGGATGCACCAATGTAAAGGTGATTGTGTGCTGAACAGGTCCAGCACAAGCTTTCAATCCTGGCTCTTCTGCTGTGGGAGCAGAAGCCAAACGTTCGTGCTGTACTCACTGTGCTGCCTGCAGCTGAGAGCGACCAGCTGAGAATTTGGATTCAAATGGAGTTTTAGGTATGAAACCGAGGAGAGACTGCAATGATGGTGACACCGTTGCAAAGCAGCCTGTGTGCTGAAGAGGCCCAGCACTAGCTTTCCCTGCTGGTTCTTCTGCTGTGGGAGCAGATGCCACTGTTCATTCTGTGCTGACTGTGTTGCTGCGCAGCAGAGAGCAGGCTCTGAACTGATTCCATTCAAATGCTTTTCCTGTATGAAAGGGAGCAGTGAAAGCAACGATGGATGCACCAATGTAAAGGTGATTGTGTGCTGAACAGGTCCAGCACAAGCTTTCAATCCTGGCTCTTCTGCTGTGGGAGCAGAAGCCAAACGTTCGTGCTGTAATCACTGTGCTGCCTGCAGCTGAGAGAGACCAGCTGAGAATTTGGATTCAAATGGAGTTTTAGGTATGAAACCGAGGAGAGACTGCAATGATGGTGACACCGTTGCAAAGCAGCCTGTGTGCTGAAGAGGCCCAGCACTAGCTTTCCCTGCTGGTTCTTCTGCTGTGGGAGCAGATGCCACTGTTCGTTCTGTGCTGACTGTGTTGCTGCCAGCAGAGAGCAGGCTCTGAACTGATTCCATTCAAATGCTTTTCCTGTATGAAAGGGAGCAATGAAAGCAACGATGGATGCACCAATGTAAAGGTGATTGTGTGCTGAACAGGTCCAGAACGAAAGGGAGCAGTGAAAGCAACGATGGATGCACCAATGTAA
>NW_026916186.1:0-7225 GCF_034315485.1 Pezoporus occidentalis
CTCTATGACACCTCTATGACTCCTCTATGACAGTATGACTCCTCTATGACTCCTCTATGACTCCTCTATGACAGTATGACTCCTCTATGACTCCTCTATGACTCTATGACTCCTCTATGACACCTCTATGACTCCTCTATGACTCCTCTATGACTCCTCTATGACTACTCTATGACTCCTCTATGACTCCTCTATGACTCCTCTATGACTCCTCTATGACTCCTCTATGACTCCTCTATGACTCCTCTATGACTCCTCTATGACTCCTCTATGACTCCTCTATGACTCCTCTATGACTCCTCTATGACAGTATGACTCCTCTATGACTCCTCTATGACTCCTCTATGACTCCTCTATGACTCCTCTATGACTCCTCTATGACTCCTCTATGACTCCTCTATGACTCCTCTATGACTCCTCTATGACTCCTCTATGACTCCTCTATGACTCCTCTATGACTCCTCTATGACTCCTCTATGACTCCTCTATGACTCCTCTATGACTCCTCTATGACTCCTCTATGACTCCTCTATGACTATGACTCCTCTATGACTCCTCTATGACTCCTCTATGACACCTCTATGACAGTATGACTCCTCAATGACTCCTCTATGACTCCTCTATGACTCCTCTATGACTCCTCTATGACTCCTCTATGACTCCTCTATGACTCCTCTATGACACCTCTATGACTCCTCTATGACTCCTCTATGACTCCTCTATGACTCCTCTATGACTCCTCTATGACTCCTCTATGACTCCTCTATGACTCCTCTATGACTCCTCTATGACTCCTCTATGACTCCTCTATGACTCCTCTATGACTCCTCTATGACTCCTCTATGACTCCTCTATGACTATGACTCCTCTATGACTCCTCTATGACTCCTCTATGACTCCTCTATGACTCCTCTATGACTCCTCTATGACTCCTCTATGACTCCTCTATGACAGTATGACTCCTCTATGACTCCTCTATGACTCCTCTATGACTCCTCTATGACTCCTCTATGACTCCTCTATGACTCCTCTATGACTCCTCTATGACTCCTCTATCACTCCTCTATGACTCCTCTATGACAGTATGACTCCTCTATGACTCCTCTATGACTCCTCTATGACTCCTCTATGACTCCTCTATGACTCCTCTATGACTCCTCTATGACTCCTCTATGACTCCTCTATGACTCCTCTATGACTCCTCTATGACTCCTCTATGACTCCTCTATGACTCCTCTATGACTCCTCTATGACTCCTCTATGACTCCTCTATGACTCCTCTATGACTCCTCTATGACTCCTCTATGACTCCTCTATGACTCCTCTATGACTCCTCTATGACTCCTCTATGACTCCTCTATGACTCCTCTATGACTCCTCTATGACTCCTCTATGACTCCTCTATGACTCCTCTATGACTCCTCTATGACAGTATGACTCCTCTATGACTCCTCTATGACTCCTCTATGACTCCTCTATGACTCCTCTATGACTCCTCTATGACTCCTCTATGACTCCTCTATGACAGTATGACTCCTCTATGACTCCTCTATGACTCCTCTATGACTCCTCTATGACTCCTCTATGACTCCTCTATGACTCCTCTATGACTCCTCTATGACAGTATGACTCCTCTATGACTCCTCTATGACTCCTCTATGACTCCTCTATGACTCCTCTATGACTCCTCTATGACTCCTCTATGACTCCTCTATGACTCCTCTATGACTCCTCTATGACAGTATGACTCCTCTATGACTCCTCTATGACTCCTCTATGACTCCTCTATGACTCCTCTATGACTCCTCTATGACTCCTCTATGACTCCTCTATGACTCCTCTATGACTCCTCTATGACTCCTCTATGACTCCTCTATGACTCCTCTATGACTCCTCTATGACTCCTCTATGACTCCTCTATGACTCCTCTATGACTCCTCTATGACTCCTCTATGACTCTTCTATGACTCCTCTATGACAGTATGACTCCTCTATGACTCCTCTATGACTCCTCTATGACTCCTCTATGACTCCTCTATGACTCCTCTATGACTCCTCTATGACTCCTCTATGACTCCTCTATGACTCCTCTATGACTCCTCTATGACTCCTCTATGACTCCTCTATGACTCCTCTATGACTCCTCTATGACTCCTCTATGACTCCTCTATGACTCCTCTATGACTCCTCTATGACTCCTCTATGACTCCTCTATGACTCCTCTATGACTCCTCTATGACTCCTCTATGACTCCTCTATGACTCCTCTATGACTCCTCTATGACTCCTCTATGACTCCTCTATGACTCCTCTATGACTCCTCTATGACTCCTCTATGACTCCTCTATGACTCCTCTATGACTCCTCTATGACTCCTCTATGACTCCTCTATGACTCCTCTATGACTCCTCTATGACTCCTCTATGACTCCTCTATGACTCCTCTATGACTCCTCTATGACTCCTCTATGACTCCTCTATGACTCCTCTATGACTCCTCTATGACTCCTCTATGACTCCTCTATGACTCCTCTATGACTCCTCTATGACTCCTCTATGACTCCTCTATGACTCCTCTATGACTCCTCTATGACTCCTCTATGACTCCTCTATGACTCCTCTATGACTCCTCTATGACTCCTCTATGACTCCTCTATGACTCCTCTATGACTCCTCTATGACTCCTCTATGACAGTATGACTCCTCTATGACTCCTCTATGACTCCTCTATGACTCCTCTATGACTCCTCTATGACTCCTCTATGACTCCTCTATGACTCCTCTATGACTCCTCTATGACTCCTCTATGACTCCTCTATGACTCCTCTATGACTCCTCTATGACTCCTCTATGACTCCTCTATGACTCCTCTATGACTCCTCTATGACTCCTCTATGACTCCTCTATGACTCCTCTATGACTCCTCTATGACTCCTCTATGACTCCTCTATGACTCCTCTATGACTCCTCTATGACTCCTCTATGACTCCTCTATGACTCCTCTATGACTCCTCTATGACTCCTCTATGACTCCTCTATGACTCCTCTATGACTCCTCTATGACTCCTCTATGACTCCTCTATGACTCCTCTATGACTCCTCTATGACTCCTCTATGACTCCTCTATGACTCCTCTATGACTCCTCTATGACTCCTCTATGACTCCTCTATGACTCCTCTATGACTCCTCTATGACTCCTCTATGACTCCTCTATGACTCCTCTATGACTCCTCTATGACTCCTCTATGACTCCTCTATGACTCCTCTATGACTCCTCTATGACTCCTCTATGACTCCTCTATGACTCCTCTATGACTCCTCTATGACTCCTCTATGACTCCTCTATGACTCCTCTATGACTCCTCTATGACTCCTCTATGACTCCTCTATGACTCCTCTATGACTCCTCTATGACTCCTCTATGACTCCTCTATGACTCCTCTATGACTCCTCTATGACTCCTCTATGACTCCTCTATGACTCCTCTATGACTCCTCTATGACTCCTCTATGACTCCTCTATGACAGTATGACTCCTCTATGACTCCTCTATGACTCCTCTATGACTCCTCTATGACTCCTCTATGACTCCTCTATGACTCCTCTATGACTCCTCTATGACTCCTCTATGACTCCTCTATGACTCCTCTATGACTCCTCTATGACTCCTCTATGACTCCTCTATGACTCCTCTATGACTCCTCTATGACTCCTCTATGACTCCTCTATGACTCCTCTATGACTCCTCTATGACAGTATGACTCCTCTATGACTCCTCTATGACAGTATGACTCCTCTATGACTCCTCTATGACTCCTCTATGACTCCTCTATGACTCCTCTATGACTCCTCTATGACTCCTCTATGACTCCTCTATGACTCCTCTATGACTCCTCTATGACAGTATGACTCCTCTATGACTCCTCTATGACTCCTCTATGACTCCTCTATGACTCCTCTATGACTCCTCTATGACTCCTCTATGACTCCTCTATGACTCCTCTATGACTCCTCTATGACTCCTCTATGACAGTATGACTCCTCTATGACTCCTCTATGACTCCTCTATGACTCCTCTATGACTCCTCTATGACTCCTCTATGACTCCTCTATGACTCCTCTATGACTCCTCTATGACTCCTCTATGACTCCTCTATGACTCCTCTATGACTCCTCTATGACTCCTCTATGACTCCTCTATGACTCCTCTATGACTCCTCTATGACTCCTCTATGACTCCTCTATGACTCCTCTATGACTCCTCTATGACTCCTCTATGACTCCTCTATGACTCCTCTATGACTCCTCTATGACTCCTCTATGACTCCTCTATGACTCCTCTATGACTCCTCTATGACTCCTCTATGACTCCTCTATGACTCCTCTATGACTCCTCTATGACTCCTCTATGACTCTCTATCTATGACTCCTCTATGACTCCTCTATGACTCCTCTATGACTCCTCTATGACTCCTCTATGACTCCTCTATGACTCCTCTATGACTCCTCTATGACTCCTCTATGACTCCTCTATGACTCCTCTATGACTCCTCTATGACTCCTCTATGACTCCTCTATGACTCCTCTATGACTCCTCTATGACTCCTCTATGACTCCTCTATGACTCCTCTATGACTCCTCTATGACTCCTCTATGACTCCTCTATGACTCCTCTATGACTCCTCTATGACTCCTCTATGACTCCTCTATGACTCCTCTATGACTCCTCTATGACTCCTCTATGACTCCTCTATGACTCCTCTATGACTCCTCTATGACTCCTCTATGACTCCTCTATGACTCCTCTATGACTCCTCTATGACTCCTCTATGACTCCTCTATGACTCCTCTATGACTCCTCTATGACTCCTCTATGACTCCTCTATGACAGTATGACTCCTCTATGACTCCTCTATGACTCCTCTATGACTCCTCTATGACTCCTCTATGACTCCTCTATCACTCCTCTATGACTCCTCTATGACTCCTCTATGACTCCTCTATGACTCCTCTATGACTCCTCTATGACTCCTCTATGACTCCTCTATGACTCCTCTATGACTCCTCTATGACTCCTCTATGACTCCTCTATGACTCCTCTATGACTCCTCTATGACTCCTCTATGACTCCTCTATGACTCCTCTATGACTCCTCTATGACTCCTCTATGACTCCTCTATGACTCCTCTATGACTCCTCTATGACAGTATGACTCCTCTATGACTCCTCTATGACTCCTCTATGACTCCTCTATGACTCCTCTATGACTCCTCTATGACTCCTCTATGACTCCTCTATGACTCCTCTATGACTCTCTCTATGACTCCTCTATGACTCCTCTATGACTCCTCTATGACAGTATGACTCCTCTATGACTCCTCTATGACAGTATGACTCCTCTATGACTCCTCTATGACTCCTCTATGACTCCTCTATGACTCCTCTATGACTCCTCTATGACTCCTCTATGACTCCTCTATGACTCCTCTATGACTCTCCTCTATGACTCCTCTATGACTCCTCTATGACAGTATGACTCCTCTATGACTCCTCTATGACTCCTCTATGACAGTATGACTCCTCTATGACTCCTCTATGACAGTATGACTCCTCTATGACTCCTCTATGACTCCTCTATGACTCCTCTATGACTCCTCTATGACTCCTCTATGACTCCTCTATGACTCCTCTATGACAGTATGACTCCTCTATGACTCCTCTATGACTCCTCTATGACTCCTCTATGACTCCTCTATGACAGTATGACTCCTCTATGACAGTATGACTCCTCTATGACTCCTCTATGACTCCTCTATGACTCCTCTATGACTCCTCTATGACTCCTCTATGACTCCTCTATGACTCCTCTATCTATGACTCCTCTATGACTCCTCTATGACTCCTCTATGACAGTATGACTCCTCTATGACTCCTCTATGACTCCTCTATGACTCCTCTATGACTCCTCTATGACTCCTCTATGACTCCTCTATGACAGACTCCTCTATGACTCCTCTATGACTCCTCTATGACTCCTCTATGACAGTATGACTCCTCTATGACTCCTCTATGACTCCTCTATGACTCCTCTATGACTCCTCTATGACTCCTCTATGACTCCTCTATGACTCCTCTATGACAGTATGACTCCTCTATGACTCCTCTATGACTCCTCTATGACTCCTCTATGACTCCTCTATGACTCCACTATGACTCCTCTATGACTCCTCTATGACTCCTCTATGACAGTATGACTCCTCTATGACTCCTCTGTGACTCCTCTGTGACTCCTCTATGACTCCTCTATGACTCCTCTATGACAGTATGACTCCTCTATGACTCCTCTATGACTCCTCTATGACTCCTCTATGACTGCTCTATGACAGTATGACTCCTCTATGACAGTATGACTCCTCTATGACTCCTCTATGACTCCTCTATGACTCCTCTATGACTCCTCTATGACTCTATGACTCCTCTATGACTCCTCTATGACTCCTCTATGACTCCTCTATGACTCCTCTATGACAGTATGACTCCTCTATGACTCCTCTATGACTCCTCTATGACTCCTCTATGACTCCTCTATGACTCCTCTATGACTCCTCTATGACTCCTCTATGTCTCCTCTATGACTCCTCTATGACTCCTCTATGACTCCTCTATGACTCCTCTATGACTCCTCTGACTCCTCTGACTCCTCTATGACTCCTCTATGACTCCTCGATGACTCCTCTATGACAGTATGACTCCTCTATGACTCCTCTATGACTCCTCTATGACTCCTCTATGACTCCTCTATGACTCCTCTATGACTCCTCTATGACTCCTCTATGACTCCTCTATGACTCCTCTATGACTCCTCTATGACTCCTCTATGACTCCTCTATGACTCCTCTATGACTCCTCTATGACTCCTCTATGACTCCTCTATGACTCCTCTATGACTCCTCTATGACTCCTCAATGACTCCTCTATGACTCCTCTATGACTCCTCTATGACTCCTCTATGACTCCTCTATGACTCCTCTATGACTCCTCCATGACTCCTCTATGACTCCTCTATGACTCCTCTATGACTCCTCTATGACTCCTCTATGACTCCTCTATGACTCCTCTATGACTCCTCTATGACTCCACTATGACTCCTCCTCTATGACTCCTCTATGACTCCTCTATGACTCCTCTATGACTCCTCTATGACTCCTCTATGACTGCTCTATGACT
>NW_026916187.1:0-10466 GCF_034315485.1 Pezoporus occidentalis
CCTCTATGACTCCTGTATGACAGTATGACTCCTCTATGACTCCTCTATGACTCCTCTATGACTCCTCTATGACTCCTCTATGACTCCTCTATGACTCCTCTATGACTCCTCTATGACTCCTCTATGACTCCTCTATGACTCCTCTATGACTCCTCTATGACTCCTCTATGACTCCTCTATGACTCCTCTATGACTCCTCTATGACAGTATGACTCCTCTATGACTCCTCTATGACTCCTCTATGACTCCTCTATGACTCCTCTATGACAGTATGACTCCTCTATGAGTCCTCTATGACTCCTCTATGACTCCTCTATGACTCCTCTATGACTCCTCTATGACTCCTCTATGACTCCTCTATGACTCCTCTATGACTCCTCTATGACTCCTCTATGACTCCTCTATGACTCCTCTATGACTCCTCTATGACTCCTCTATGACTCCTCTATGACTCCTCTATGACTCCTCTATGACTCCTCTATGACTCCTCTATGACTCCTCTATGACTCCTCTATGACTCCTCTATGACTCCTCTATGACTCCTCTATGACTCCTCTATGACTCCTCTATGACTCCTCTATGACTCCTCTATGACTCCTCTATGACTCCTCTATGACTCCTCTATGACTCCTCTATGACTCCTCTATGACTCCTCTATGACTCCTCTATGACTCCTCTATGACTCCTCTATGACTCCTCTATGACTCCTCTATGACTCCAGTATGACTCCTCTATGACTCCTCTATGACTCCTCTATGACTCCTCTATGACTCCTCTATGACTCCTCTATGACTCCTCTATGACTCCTCTATGACTCCTCTATGACTCCTCTATGACTCCTCTATGACTCCTCTATGACTCCTCTATGACTCCTCTATGACTCCTCTATGACTCCTCTATGACTCCTCTATGACTCCTCTATGACTCCTCTATGACTCCTCTATGACTCCTCTATGACTCCTCTATGACTCCTCTATGACTCCTCTATGACTCCTCTATGACTCCTCTATGACTCCTCTATGACTCCTCTGACTCCTCTATGACTCCTCTATGACTCCTCTATGACTCCTCTATGACTCCTCTATGACTCCTCTATGACTCCTCTATGACATGACTCCTCTATGACTCCTCTATGACTCCTCTATGACTCCTCTATGACTCCTCTATGACTCCTCTATGACTCCTCTATGACTCCTCTATGACTCCTCTATGACTCCTCTATGACTCCTCTATGACTCCTCTATGACTCCTCTATGACTCCTCTATGACTCCTCTATGACTCCTCTATGACTCCTCTATGACTCCTCTATGACTCCTCTATGACTCCTCTATGACTCCTCTATGACTCCTCTATGACTCCTCTATGACTCCTCTATGACTCCTCTATGACTCCTCTATGACTCCTCTATGACTCCTCTATGACTCCTCTATGACTCCTCTATGACTCCTCTATGACTCCTCTATGACTCCTCTATGACTCCTCTATGACTCCTCTATGACTCCTCTATGACTCCTCTATGACTCCTCTATGACTCCTCTATGACTCCTCTATGACTCTCTATCTATGACTCCTCTATGACTCCTCTATGACTCCTCTATGACTCCTCTATGACTCCTCTATGACTCCTCTATGACTCCTCTATGACTCCTCTATGACTCCTCTATGACTCCTCTATGACTCCTCTATGACTCCTCTATGACTCCTCTATGACTCCTCTATGACTCCTCTATGACTCCTCTATGACTCCTCTATGACTCCTCTATGACTCCTCTATGACTCCTCTATGACTCCTCTATGACTCCTCTATGACTCCTCTATGACTCCTCTATGACTCCTCTATGACTCCTCTATGACTCCTCTATGACTCCTCTATGACTCCTCTATGACTCCTCTATGACTCCTCTATGACTCCTCTATGACTCCTCTATGACTCCTCTATGACTCCTCTATGACTGACTCCTCTATGACTCCTCTATGACTCCTCTATGACTCCTCTATGACTCCTCTATGACTCCTCTATGACTCCTCTATGACTCCTCTATGACTCCTCTATGACTCCTCTATGACTCCTCTATGACTCCTCTATGACTCCTCTATGACTCCTCTATGACTCCTCTATGACTCCTCTATGACTCCTCTATGACTCCTCTATGACTCCTCTATGACTCCTCTATGACTCCTCTATGACTCCTCTATGACTCCTCTATGACTCCTCTATGACTCCTCTATGACTCCTCTATGACTCCTCTATGACTCCTCTATGACTCCTCTATGACTCCTCTATGACTCTCTATGACTCCTCTATGACTCCTCTATGACTCCTCTATGACTCCTCTATGACTCCTCTATGACTCCTCTATGACTCCTCTATGACTCCTCTATGACTCCTCTATGACTCCTCTATGACTCCTCTATGACTCCTCTATGACTCCTCTATGACTCCTCTATGACAGTATGACTCCTCTATGACTCCTCTATGACTCTATGACTCCTCTATGACTCCTCTATGACTCCTCTATGACTCCTCTATGACTCCTCTATGACTCCTCTATGACTCCTCTATGACTCCTCTATGACTCCTCTATGACTCCTCTATGACTCCTCTATGACTCCTCTATGACTCCTCTATGACTCCTCTATGACTCCTCTATGACTCCTCCTCTATGACTCCTCTATGACTCCTCTATGACTCCTCTATGACTCCTCTATGACTCCTCTATGACTCCTCTATGACTCCTCTATGACTCCTCTATGACTCCTCTATGACTCCTCTATGACTCCTCTATGACTCCTCTATGACTCCTCTATGACTCCTCTATGACTCCTCTATGACTCCTCTATGACTCCTCTATGACTCCTCTATGACTCTATGACTCCTCTATGACAGTATGACTCCTCTATGACTCCTCTATGACTCCTCTATGACTCCTCTATGACAGTATGACTCCTCTATGACTCCTCTATGACAGTATGACAGTATGACTCCTCTATGACTCCTCTATGACTCCTCTATGACTCCTCTATGACTCCTCTATGACTCCTCTATGACTCCTCTATGACTCCTCTATGACTCCTCTATGACTCCTCTATGACTCCTCTATGACTCCTCTATGACTCCTCTATGACTCCTCTATGACTCCTCTATGACTCCTCTATGACTCCTCTATGACTCCTCTATGACTCCTCTATGACTCCTCTATGACTCCTCTATGACTCCTCTATGACTCCTCTATGACTCCTCTATGACTCCTCTATGACTCCTCTATGACTCCTCTATGACTCCTCTATGACTCTATGACTCCTCTATGACTCCTCTATGACTCCTCTATGACTCCTCTATGACTCCTCTATGACTCCTCTATGACTCCTCTATGACTCCTCTATGACTCCTCTATGACTCCTCTATGACTCCTCTATGACTCCTCTATGACTCCTCTATGACTCCTCTATGACTCCTCTATGACTCCTCTATGACTCCTCTATGACTCCTCTATGACTCCTCTATGACTCCTCTATGACTCCTCTATGACTCCTCTATGACTCCTCTATGACTCCTCTATGACTCCTCTATGACTCCTCTATGACTCCTCTATGACTCCTCTATGACTCCTCTATGACTCCTCTATGACTCCTCTATGACTCCTCTATGACTCCTCTATGACTCCTCTATGACTCCTCTATGACTCCTCTATGACTCCTCTATGACTCCTCTATGACTCCTCTATGACTCCTCTATGACTCCTCTATGACTCCTCTATGACTCCTCTATGACTCCTCTATGACTCCTCTATGACTCCTCTATGACTCCTCTATGACTCCTCTATGACTCCTCTATGACTCCTCTATGACTCCTCTATGACTCCTCTATGACTCCTCTATGACTCCTCTATGACTCCTCTATGACTCCTCTATGACTCCTCTATGACTCCTCTATGACTCCTCTATGACTCCTCTATGACTCCTCTATGACTCCTCTATGACTCCTCTATGACTCCTCTATGACTCCTCTATGACTCCTCTATGACTCCTCTATGACTCCTCTATGACTCCTCTCTGACAGTATGACTCCTCTATGACTCCTCTATGACTCCTCTATGACTCCTATATGACTCCTCTATGACTCCTCTATGACTCCTCTATGACTCCTCTATGACTCCTCTATGACTCCTCTATGACTCCTCTATGACTCCTCACTCCTCTATGACTCCTGACTATGACTCCTCTATGACTCCTCTATGACTGACTCCTCTATGACTCCTCTATGACTCCTCTATGACTCCTCTATGACTCCTCTATGACTCCTCTATGACTCCTCTATGACTCCTCTATGACTCCTCTATGACTCCTCTATGACTCCTCTATGACACTCCTCTATGACTCTCTATCTATGACTCCTCTATGACTCCTCTATGACTCCTCTATGACTCCTCTATGACTATGACTCCTCTATGACTCCTCTATGACTCTATGACTCCTCTATGACTCCTCTATGACTCCTCTATGACTCCTCTATGACTCCTCTATGACTCCTCTATGACTCCTCTATGACTCCTCTATGACTCCTCTATGACTCCTCTATGACTCCTCTATGACTCCTCTATGACTCCTCTATGACTCCTCTATGACTCCTCTATGACTCCTCTATGACTCCTCTATGACTCCTCTATGACTCCTCTATGACTCCTCTATGACTCCTCTATGACTCCTCTATGACTCCTCTATGACTCCTCTATGACTCCTCTATGACTCCTCTATGACTCCTCTATGACTCCTCTATGACTCCTCTATGACTCCTCTATGACTCCTCTATGACTCCTCTATGACTCCTCTATGACTCCTCTATGACTCCTCTATGACTCCTCTATGACTCCTCTATGACTCCTCTATGACTCCTCTATGACTCCTCTATGACTCCTCTATGACTCCTCTATGACTCCTCTATGACTCCTCTATGACTCCTCTATGACTCCTCTATGACTCCTCTATGACTCCTCTATGACTCCTCTATGACTCCTCTATATGACTCCTCTATGACTCCTCTATGACTCCTCTATGACTCCTCTATGACTCCTCTATGACTCCTCTATGACTCCTCTATGACTCCTCTATGACTCCTCTATGACTCCTCTATGACTCCTCTATGACTCCTCTATGACTCCTCTATGACTGACTCCTCTATGACTCCTCTATGACTCCTCTATGACTCCTCTATGACTCCTCTATGACTGACTCCTCTATGACTCCTCTATGACTCCTCTATGACTGACTCCTCTATGACTCCTCTATGACTCCTCTATGACTCCTCTATGACTCCTCTATGACTCCTCTATGACTCCTCTATGACTCCTCTATGACTCCTCTATGACTCCTCTATGACTCCTCTATGACTCCTCTATGACTCCTCTATGACTCCTCTATGACTCCTCTATGACTCCTCTATGACTCCTCTATGACTCCTCTATGACTCCTCTATGACTCCTCTATGACTCCTCTATGACTCCTCTATGACTCCTCTATGACTCCTCTATGACTCCTCTATGACTCCTCTATGACTCCTCTATGACTCCTCTATGACTCCTCTATGACTCCTCTATGACTCCTCTATGACTCTATGACTCCTCTATGACTCCTCTATGACAGTATGACTCCTCTATGACTCCTCTATGACTCCTCTATGACTCCTCTATGACTCCTCTATGACTCCTCTATGACTCCTCTATGACTCCTCTATGACTCCTCTATGACTCCTCTATGACTCCTCTATGACTCCTCTATGACTCCTATCTATGACTCCTCTATGACTCCTCTATGACTCCTCTATGACTCCTCTATGACTGACTCCTCTATGACTCCTCTATGACAGTATGACTCCTCTATGACTCCTCTATGACTCCTCTATGACTCCTCTATGACTCCTCTATGACTCCTCTATGACTCCTCTATGACTCCTCTATGACTCCTCTATGACTCCTCTATGACTCCTCTATGACTCCTCTATGACTCCTCTATGACTCCTCTATGACTCCTCTATGACTCCTCTATGACTCCTCTATGACTCCTCTATGACTCCTCTATGACTCCTCTATGACTCCTCTATGACTCCTCTATGACTATGACTCCTCTATGACTCCTCTATGACTCCTCTATGACTCCTCTATGACTCCTCTATGACTCCTCTATGACTCCTCTATATGACTCCTCTATGACTCCTCTATGACTCCTCTATGACTCCTCTATGACTCCTCTATGACTCCTGACTATGACTCCTCTATGACTCCTCTATATCTATGACTCCTCTATGACTCCTCTATGACTCCTCTATGACTCCTCTATGACAGTCTGACTCCTCTATGACTCCTCTATGACTCCTCTATGACTCCTCTATGACTCCTCTATGACTCCTCTATGACTCCTCTATGACTCCTCTATGACTCCTCTATGACTCCTCTATGACTCCTCTATGACTCCTCTATGACTCCTCTATGACTCCTCTATGACTCCTCTATGACTCCTCTATGACTCCTCTATGACTCCTCTATGACTCCTCTATGACAGTATGACTCCTCTATGACTCCTCTATGACTCCTCTATGACTCCTCTATGACTCCTCTATGACTCCTCTATGACTCCTCTATGACAGTATGACTCCTCTATGACTCCTCTATGACTCCTCTATGACTCCTCTATGACTCCTCTATGACTCCTCTATGACTCCTCTATGACTCCTCTATATGACTCCTCTATGACTCCTCTATGACTCCTCTATGACTCCTCTATGACTCCTCTATGACTCCTCTATGACTCCTCTATGACTCCTCTATGACTCCTCTATGACTCCTCTATGACTCCTCTATGAGTCCTCTATGACTCCTCTATGACTCCAGTATGACTCCTCTATGACTCCTCTATGACAGTATGACTCCTCTATGACTCCTCTATGACTCCTCTATGACTCCTCTATGACTCCTCTATGACAGTATGACTCCTCTATGACTCCTCTATGACAGTATGACTCCTCTATGACTCCTCTATGACAGTATGACTCCTCTATGACTCCACTATGACAGTATGACTCCTCTATGACTCCTCTATGACAGTATGACTCCTATATGACTCCTCTATGACAGTATGACTCCTCTGACTCCTCTATGACTCCTCTATGACTCCTCTATGACTCCTCTATGACTCCTCTATGACAGTACGACTCCTCTATGACTCCTCTATGACTCCTCTATGACTCCTCTATGACTCCTCTATGACTCCTCTATGACTCCTCTATGACTACTCTTGACTACTCTATGACTCCTCTATGACTCCTCTATGACTCCTCTATGACAGTATGACTCCTCTATGACTCCTCTATGACTCCTCTATGACTCCTCTATGACTCCTCTATGACTCCTCTATGACAGTATTACTCCTCTATGACTCCTCTATGACTCCTCTATGACTCCTCTATGACTCCTCTATGACTCTATGACTCCTCTATGAGTCCTCTATGAGTCCTCTATGACTCCTCTATGAGTCCTCGATGACTCCTCGATGAGTCCTCGATGACTCCTCGATGACTCCTCTATGACTCCTCTATGACATTATGACTCCTCTATGACAGTATGACTCCTCTATGACTCCTCTATGACTCCTCTATGACTCCTCTATGACTCCTCTATGACTCCTCTATGACTCCTCTATGACTCCTCTATGACTCCTCTATGACTCCTCTATGACTCCTCTATGACTCCTCTATGACTCCTCTATGACTCCTCTATGACTCCTCTATGACTCCTCTATGACTCCTCTATGACTCCTCTATGACTCCTCTATGACAGTATGACTCCTCTATGACTCCTCTATGACTCCTCTATGACTCCTCTATGACTCTATGACTCCTCCATGACTCCTCTATGACTCCTCTATGACTCCTCTATGACTCCTCTATGACTCCTCTATGACTCCTCTATGACTCCTCGATGACTCCTCTATGACTCCTCTATGACGTGACTCCTGACTCCTCTATGACTCCTCCATGACTCCTCTATGACTCCTCTATGACTCCTCTATGACTCCTCTATGACTCCTCTATGACTCCACTATGACTCCTCTATGACTCCTCCATGACTCCTCTATGACTCCTCTATGACTCCTCTATGACTCCTCTATGACTCCTCTATGATAGTATGACTCCTCTATGACTGCTCTATGACAGTATGACTCCTCTATGACTCCCCTATGACAGTATGACTCCTCTATGACTCCTCTATGACTCCTCTATGATAGTATGACTCCTCTATGACTCCTCTATGACAGTATGACTCCTCTATGACTCCTCTATGACTCCTCTATGACTTCTATATGACTCCTCTATGACTCCTCTATGACTCCTCTATGACTCCTCTATGACTCCTCTATGACTCCTCTATGACTGCTCTATGACAGTATGACTCCTCTATGACTCCCCTATGACTCCTCTATGACTCCTCTATGTCTCTTCTATGACTCCTCTATGACTCCTCTATGACTCCTCTATGACTCCTCTATGACTCCTCTATGACTCCTCTATGACTCCTCTATGACTCCTCTATGACTCCTCTATGACAGTATGACTCCTCTATGACTCCTCTATGACTCCTCTATGACTCCTCTATGACTCCTCTATGACTCCTCTATGACAGTATGACACCTCTATGAATGACTCCTCGATGAGTCCTCGATGAGTCCTCTATGACTCCTCTATGACTCCTCTATGACTCCTCTATGACTCCTCTATGACTCCTCTATGACTCCTCTATGACTCCTCTATGACTCCTCTATGACTCCTCTATGACAGTATGACTCCTCTATGACTCCTCTATGACAGTATGACTCCTCTATGACTCCTCTATGACTCCTCTAAGACAGTATGACTTCTCTATGACTCCTCTATCCTCTATGACTCCTCTATGACTCCTCTATGACTCCTCTATGTCTCCTCTATGACTCCTCTATGACTCCTCTATGACTCATCTATGACTCCTCTATGACTCCTCTATGACTCCTCTATGACTCCTCTATGAGTCCTCTATGACAGTATGACTCCTCTGACTCCTCTATGACTCCTCTATGACTCCTCTATGACAGTATGACTCCTCTATAACTCCTCTATGACTCCTCTATGACTCCTCTATGACTCCTCTATGACTCCTCTATGACTTCTCTATGACTCCTCTATGACTCCTATGACTCCTCTATGACTCCTCTATGACTCCTCTATGACAGTATGACTCCTCTATGACTCCTCTATGACAGTATGACTCCTCTATGACTCCTCTATGACTCCTCTATGACTCCTCTATGACTTCTCTATGACTCCTCTATGACTCCTCTATGACTCCTCTATGACAGTATGACTCCTCTATGACTGCTCTATGACAGTATGACTCCTCTATGACTCCTCTATGACTCCTCTATGACTCCTCTATGACTCCTCTATGACAGTATGACTCCTCTCTGACTCCTCTATGACTCCTCTATGACAGTATGACTCCTCTATGACTCCTGTATGACAGTATGACTCCTCTATGACTCCTCTATGACTCCTCTATGACTCCTCTATGACTCCTCTATGACTCCTCTATGACTCCTCTATGACTCCTCTATGACTCCTCTATGACTCCTCTATGACAGTATGACTCCTCTATGACAGTATGACTCCTCTATGACAGTATGACTCCTCTATGACAGTATGACTCCTCTATGATAGTATGACACCTCTATGACTCCTCTATGACTCCTCTATGACTCCTCTATGACTCCTCTATGACTCCTCTATGACTCCTCTATGACTCCTCTATGATAGTATGACTCCTCTATGACTCCTCTATGACTCCTCTATGACTCCTCTATGACTCCTCTATGACAGTATGACTCCTCTATGACTCCTCTATGACTCCTCTATGACTCCTCTATGACTCCTCTATGACTCCTCTATGACTCCTCTATGACAGTATGACTCCTCTATGACTCCTCTATGACTCCTCTATGACTCCTCTATGACTCCTCTATGACTCCTCTATGACTCCTCTATGACTCCTCTATGACTCCTCTATGACTCCTCTATGACTCCTCTATGACTGCTCTATGTCTCCTCTCCTCTATGACTCCTCTATGACTACTCTATGACTCCTCTATGACTCCTCTATGATAGTATGACTCCTCTATGACTCCTCTATGACTCCTCTCTGACTCCTCTCTGACTCCTCTCTGACTCCTCTATGACTCCTCTATGACTCCTCTATGATAGTAGGACTCCTCTATGTACAGGATGACTCCTCGACGCCTCTATCCTCTATGACTCCTCTATGTCAGTATGACTCCTCTATGACTCCTCTACGACTCCTCTATGACAGTATGACTCCTCTATGACTCCTCTATGACTCCTCTATGACTCCTCTATGACTCCTCTATGAGTCCTCGATGAGTCCTCTAT
>NW_026916188.1:0-56899 GCF_034315485.1 Pezoporus occidentalis
CACCCTATGGACCCCCTATAGCACCCTATGGACCCCCCATAGCACCCTATGGACTCCTATAGCACCCTATGGACTCCTATAGCACCCTATGGACCCCCTATAGCACCCTATGGACCCCCTATAGCACCCTATGGATCCCTATAGCACCCTATGGACCCCTATAGCACCCTATGGATCCCTATAGCACCCTATGGACCCCTATAGCACCCTATGGACCCCTATAGCACCCTATGGAGCCTCTATAGCAGCCTATGGAGCCCTATAGCACCCTATGGACTCCCTATAGCACCCTATGGACCCCCTATAGCACCCTATGGACCCCCTGTAGCACCCTATGGATCTCCTATAGCACCCTATGGATCCCTATAGCACTCTATGGATCCTATAGCACCCTATGGATCTCCTATAGCACCCTATGGATCCTCTATAGCACCCTATGGATTCTATAGCACCCTATGGACTCCTATAGCACCCTATGGACTCCTATAGCACCCTATGGACCCCCTATAGCACCCTATGGACCCCCTATAGCACCCTATGGATCCCTATAGCACCCTATGGAGCCCTATAGCCCCCCATATAGCCCCATAGCCCCCTATGTCCCTGCCCCATAGCCCCCTATGTAGCCCCATAGCCCCTATGTCCCTGCCCCATAGCCCCCCTATGTAGCCCCATAGCCCCCCCTATATAGCCCCATAGCCCCCCCATGTAGCCCCATAGCCCCCTAGCCCCCCTATGGCCCTGCCCCATAGCCCCCTCTGGAGCCCCATAGCCCCCCCTATATAGCCCCATAGCCCCCCCATGGCCCTGCCCCATAGCCCCCTCTGGAGCCCCATAGCCCCCTATGTAGCCCCATAGCCCCCAATGGCTGCCCCATAGCCCCCTATGCCTGCCCCATAGCCCCCTATGTAGCCCCATAGCCCCCTTATGGCCCTGCCCCATAGCCCCCTGTGGCCCTGCCCCATAGCCCCCTCTGGAGCCCCATAGCCCCCCTATATAGCCCCATAGCCCCCCCCCAGCCCTGCCCCATAGCTCCCTCTGGCCCTGCCCCATAGCCCCCTATGTAGCCCCATAGCCCCCCTTGGAGCCCCATAGCCCCCCCTATATAGCCCCATAGCCCCCCCCCATGGCCCTGCCCCATAGCCCACTATGTAGCCCCATAGCCCCCCCTCTGGAGCCCCATAGCCCCCCTATGGCCCTGCCCCATAGCCCCCTCTGGAGCCCCATAGCCCCCTATGTAGCCCCATAGCCACCTCTGGAGCCCCATAGCCCCCCCTATATAGCCCCATAGCCCCTCTTGGAGCCCCATAGCCCCCCCTATATAGCCCCATAGCCCCCCTTATGTATCCCCATAGCCCCCCCTGGCCCTGCCCCATAGCCCCCCCTATATAGCCCCATAGCCCCCCCTTATGTAGCCCCATAGCGCCCTATGTCCCTGCCCCATAGACCCCTATGTCCCTGCCCCATAGCCCCCTATGTAGCCCCATAGCCCCCCCATGGCCCTGCCCCATAGCGCCCTATGTCCCTGCCCCATAGCGCCCTATGTCCGTGCCCCATAGCCCCCCATGGCCCTGCCCCATAGCGCCCTATGTCCCTGCCCCATAGCCCCCCCCCAGCCCTGCCCCATAGCCCCCTGTGGCCCTGCCCCATAGCCCCCCTTATGTAGCCCCATAGCCCCCCCCAGCCCTGCCCCATAGCCCCCCGTGGCCCTGCCCCATAGCGCCCTATGTCCCTGCCCCATAGCCCCCCATGGCCCTGCCCCATAGCGCCCTATGTCCCTGCCCCATAGCCCCCCCCATGGCCCTGCCCCATAGCGCCCTATGTCCCTGCCCCATAGCGCCCTATGGCCCTGCCCCATAGCGCCCTATGGCCCTGCCCCATAGCCCCCCATGTCCCTGCCCCATAGCCCCCCATGGCCCTGCCCCATAGCGCCCCATGTCCCTGCCCCACTGCAGACTGGAACACGCTGATCGTGGGCAAGCTCTCGCCATGGATCCGCCCCGATTCCCCCCTGGAGCACGTGAGGAGGAACTCGGAGGGGGTGAGCGCGGTTTTGGGGTGAAAAAGGGGGATTTTGGGAAAAAACGGGGGGAAAAAGGGGGATTTTGGGAAAAAATGGGGTTTTGGGGTGAAAAAGGGGGATTTTGGGAAAAAATGGGGTTTTGGGGTGAAAAAGGGGGATTTTGGGAAAAAACGGGGGGAAAAAGGGGATTTTGGGAAAAATGGGGGGAAAAGGGGGATTTTGGGAAAAATGGGGGGTTTTGGGGTGAAAAAGGGGGATTTTGGGAAAAACGGGGGGGTTTTGGGGGGAAAAAGGGGGATTTTGGGAAAAAAAAGGGATTTTGGGGTGAAAAAGGGGGATTTTGGGAAAAAATGGGGGAAAAAGGGGGATTTTGGGAAAAAATGGGGGGAAAAAGGGGGATTTTGGGAAAAAATGGGGGGAAAAAGGGGGATTTTGGGAAAAAACGGGGGGTTTGGGGTGAAAAAGGGGGATTTTGGGAAAAAATGGGGGGAAAAAGGGGGATTTTGGGAAAAAATGGGGGAAAAAGGGGGATTTTGGGGAAAAAAAGGGGAAAAAGGGGGATTTTTGGGGTGAAAAAGCCATTTTTTGGGTGGACAAAGCCATTTTTGGGGTGAAAACGGTGGTTTTTGGGCTGAAAACGCCATTTTTGGGGTGAAAAACGCCATTTTTGGGGTGAAAACCACCGTTTTGGGGTTGAAAAACACCGTTTTTTGGGTGAAAAAATCCATTTTTGGTGTGAAAAAAGCCATTTTTGGTGAAAAAGCCATTTTTTTGGTGGACAAAGCCATTTTTGGGGTGAAAATGGCAGTTTTGGGGTGAAAACGGTGTTTTTGGGGGTGAAAACGGCGGTTTTTGGGGTGAAAAAGCCATTTTTGGGGTGGACAAAGCCATTTTTGGGGTGAAAACCACCGTTTTGGGGTTGAAAAACACCGTTTTTTGGGTGAAAAAATCCATTTTTGGTGTGAAAAAAGCCATTTTTGGTGAAAAAGCCATTTTTTTGGTGGACAAAGCCATTTTTGGGGTGAAAATGGCAGTTTTGGGGTGAAAACGGTGTTTTTGGGGGTGAAAACGGCGGTTTTTGGGGTGAAAAAGCCATTTTTGGGGTGAAAAATGCCATGTTTGGGGTGAAAACCGCCATTTTTGGTGTGAAAAAATCAGTTTTTGGGGTGAAAAAGGTGTTTTTTGGGGTGAAAACGGCGGGTTTTGGGGGTGAAAACAGCGGGTTTTTGGGGTGAAAACGGTGGTTTTTGGGGTGAAAAAAGCTGTTTTTGGGGTGAAAAACGCCGTTTTGGGGGTGAAAACGGCGGTTTTGGGGGTGAAAAAGCCATTTTTGGGGTGAAAACGGTGGTTTTGGGGGTGAAAACGGTGTTTTTTGGGGTGAAAAACGCCATTTTTGGGGTGAAAAAGCCATTTTTTGGGTGGACAGATCCATTTTTGTGGTGAAAAAAGCCATTTTTGGGGTGAAAACGGTGGTTTTGGGGGTGAAAAAAGCCATTTTTGGGGTGAAAACGGTGTTTTTGGGGGTGAAAAAAGCCGTTTTTTGGGTTAAAAACCCCGGTTTTGGGTTGAAAAAAGCTGTTTTTGGTGTGACAAAGCCATTTTTTGGGTGGACAGATCCATTTTTGGGGTGAAATTGGTGGTTTTTGGGGTGAAAACCGCTGTTTTTGGGGTGAGAACGGTGTTTTTTGGGGTGAAAAACGCCATTTTTGGGGTGAAAAAGCCATTTTTTGGGTGGACAAAGCCGTTTTTGGGGTGAAAACGGTGTTTTTTGGGGTGAAAAAGCCATTTTTGGGGTGAAAACGGTGTTTTTTGGGGTGAAAAATCCATTTTTTGGGTGGACAAATCCATTTTTGGGGTGAAAAAGCCATTTTTTGGGTGGAGAAAGCCGTTTTTGGGGTGAAAACGGTGTTTTTTGGGGTGAAAATGGTGGGTTTTGGGGTGAAAAAGCCATTTTTTGGGTGGACAAAGCCGTTTTTGGGGTGATAATAGTTGTTTTGGGGGTGAAAAACGCCATTTTTGGGGTGAAAAACGCCATTTTTGGGTGGACAAAGCCATTTTTGGGTTGAAAACTACCATTTTTGGTGTGAAAAACGCCATTTTTGGGGTGAAAAATCCATTTTTGGGGTGAAAAAAGCCATTTTTGGGTTGAAAACCACCATTTTTGGGGTGAAAACGGTGTTTTTTGGGTGGAAAACGCCATTTTTGGGGTGAAAACGGTGTTTTTTGGGGTGAAAAAGCCATTTTTTGGGTGAAAAAATCCATTTTTGGGGTGAAAACGGTGTTTTTTGGGGTGAAAAAGCCATTTTTTGGGTGGAGAAAGCCATTTTTGGGGTGAAAACGGTGTTTTTTGGGGTGAAAAAGCCATTTTTTGGGTGAAAAAAGCCATTTTTGGGGTGAAAACGGTGGTTTTTGGTGTGAAAACAGCCTTTTTGGGGTGAAAAAAGCCATTTTTGGGGTGAAAAATCCAATTTTGGGGTGAAAAACGCCATTTTTGGGGTGAAAACGGTGTTTTTTGGGGTGAAAAAGCCATTTTTTGGGTGGACAAATCCATTTTTGGGGTGAAAACGGTGTTTTTTGGGGTAAAAACGCCGTTTCTGGGTTGAAAAATGCCGTTTTGGGGGTGAAAAAAGCCGTTTTTTGGGTTAAAAACGCCGTTTTTGGGTTGAAAAATGCCGTTTTGGGGGTGAAAAAAGCCGTTTTTTGGGTTAAAAACGCCGTTTTTGGGGTGAAAACGGTGTTTTTTGGGGTGAAAAGCGGTGTTTTTGGGCGGTGTGCGCCAGGCCCTGAGCCAGGAGCTGGGTTTCGGCGCGTACCTGGGCCTGCCCGCGGTGCTGCTGCCCCTGCGCCAGCGCCACTGCCCCAACCTGGCCCGGCTGCTCTGCAGTCACCTGCACGGCGCCCAGCACAGCGCCATGGTGAGATATGGGGTGCTATGGGGCAGCTATGGGGCGGCTATGGGGCGGCTATGGGGCAATATGGGGCAATATGGGGCAATATGGGGGGCTATGGGTGCTTATGGGGCTCTATGGGGGGTTATGGGGTGGTTATGGTGAGATATGGGGTGCTATGGGGTGCTATGGGGGGGTATGGGGGGATATGGGGCAGCTATGGGGGGGATATGGGGGGCTATGGGGGGATATGGGGTGCTATGGGGGGGATATGGGGCGGCTATGGGGGGATATGGGGGGGTATGGGGGGGATATGGGGGGGTTTGGGGTGGTTATGGGGGGTTATGGGGTGCTATGGGGGGGTTATGGGGGGGTTATGGGGGGATATGGGGTGGTTATGGGGCTCTATGGGGGGATATGGGGGGGATATGGGGGGATATGGGGGGGTATGGGGGGGATATGGGGGGTTATGGGGGATATGGGGGGATATGGGGGGTTATGGGGGGGATATGGGGGGATATGGGGGGGATATGGGGGGGATATGGGGGGGATATGGGGGGGATATGGGGGGGATATGGGGGGGTATGGGGGGGTATGGGGGGGATATGGGGGGATATGGGGGGATATGGGGGGGGGGGGGATATGGGGGGGTATGGGGGGGATATGGGGGGATATGGGGTGGTTATGGGGGGATATGGGGGGATATGGGGGGATATGGGGTGGTTATGGGGAGATATGGGGGGGTTATGGGGTGGTTATGGGGTGATATGGGGGGGATATGGGGTGATATGGGGGGTGGGGGGATATGGGGGGGTTATGGGGGGGATATGGGGTGATATGGGGTGGTTATGGGGTGATATGGGGGGGATATGGGGTGGTTATGGGGTGATATGGGGTGGTTATGGGGGGGATATGGGGCGCTATAGGGCACTATGAGGGGGATATGGGGGGCTATGGGGGGGATATGGGGTGGTTATGGGGCTCTATGGGGGGGTATGGGGGGGATATGGGGGGGTTATGGGGGGATATGGGGGGGTATGGGGGGATATGGGGGGGATATGGGGGGGTTATGGGGGGATATGGGGGGGGGGTTTATGGGGGGATATGGGGGGGTTATGGGGGGATATGGGGGGGTTATGGGGGGATATGGGGGGGATATGGGGGGGTTATGGGGCTCTATGGGGGGCTATGGGGGGTTATGGGGTGCTATGGGGGGGTTATGGGGGGGTGGGGGGCTATGGGGGATATGGGGGTCTATGGGGGGATATGGGGGATATGGGGGGCTATGGGGGGGATATGGGGGCTATGGGGCGCTATGGGGGGTTTATGGGGGGGATATGGGGGGTTATGGGGTGGTTATGGGGGGGCTATGGGTGGCTGTGGGGGGTCAGTGGGGCTCAGTGGGGCTCAATGGGAGTCCAGTGGCGGTTACTGGTTCTAACTGGTCCCAACTGGTTTGAACTGGTCTGAACTAGTCCCAAACTGGTTCTAACTGGTTCTAACTGGTCTGAACTGGTTCGAACTGGTTCTAACTGGTCTGAACTGGTCTGAACTGGTTCTAAACTGGTTCTAACTGGTCCAAACTGGTTCTAACTGGTCCCAACTGGTCCCAAACTGGTCCGAACTGGTCCCAACTGGCCCCAAACTGGTTCTAACTGGTCCAAACTGGTTCCAAACTGGTTCTAACTGGTCCAAACTGGTTCCAAACTGGTTCTAACTGGTTTGAACTGGTTCTAACTGGTTCTAAACTGGTCCCAACTGGTTCCAAACTGGTTCTAACTGGTTCTAACTGGTTCTAAACTGGTTCTAACTGGTCCCAAACTGGTTCTAACTGGTCCGAACTGGTTCTAACTGGTTCTAAACTGGTTCTAACTGGTCCCAAACTGGTTCTTAACTGGTTCTAACTGGTCTGAACTGGTTCTAACTGGTTCTAACTGGTTCTAACTGGTCCCAAACTGGTTCTAACTGGTCCCAAACTGGTTCTAACTGGTTCTAACTGGTTCTAACTGGTTCCAAACTGGTTCCAACTGGTTCCAAACTGGTTCTAAACTGGTTCTAACTGGTTCCAAACTGGTTCTAACTGGTCCGAACTGGTTCCAAACTGGTTCTAACTGGTTCTAACTGGTTTGAACTGGTTCTAACTGGTTCTAAACTGGTTCTAACTGGTTCCAAACTGGTTCTAACTGGTTCTAAACTGGTCCAAACTGGTTCTAACTGGTCCGAACTGGTTCTAACTGGTTCCAAACTGGTTCTAAACTGGTTCTAAACTGGTCCAAACTGGTTCTAACTGGTCCCAAACTGGTTCTAACTGGTTCTAACTGGTTCTAAACTGGTCTGAACTGGTTCCAAACTGGTTCTAACTGGTTCTAACTGGTCCCAAACTGGTTTTAATTGGTCCGAACTGGTCCCAAACTGGTTCTAACTGGTCCGAACTGGTTCTAACTGGTCCAAACTGGTCCCAAACTGGTTCTAACTGGTCCGAACTGGTCCGAACTGGTCCGGCGCAGGTGTGGGTGCAGGTTCCCCTCGTGGCCCCCGAGGCCGAGCGCGAGGACCTGGTGGGCAACGAGGAACCGGAGCGCGGCGGGGACGAGACCACGTGGGGCTGGTCGGTTCTTACTGGTTTATACTGGTTTATACTGGTTTATACTGGTTTATACTGGTTTGGGCCCTTTAGGGCTTTTGGGGTGGTTTTGGTTCATTTTGGGGGGTTTTGGGGCCATTTTGGGGTGGTTGGTTCATACTGGTTTATACTGGTTTATACTGGTTTATACTGGTTTGGGCCCTTTAGGGCTTTTGGGGTGGTTTTGGTTCATTTTGGGGTGGTTTGGGGGCATTTTGGGGGGTTTTGGGGCCATTTTGGGGTGGTCAGTTCATACTGGTTTGTACTGGTTTATACTGGTTTATACTGGTTTATACTGGTTTATACTGGTTTATACTGGTTTGAGCCCTTTAGGGCTTTTGGGGTGGTTTTGGTTCATTTTGGGGTGGTTTGGGGGCATTTTGGGGCGTTTTGGGGCCATTTTGGGGGTGTCGGTTCTTACTGGTTTATACTGGTTTATACTGGTTTATACTGGTTTATACTGGTTTATACTGGTTTATACTGGTGTGGGCCCTTTGGGGCATTTTGGGGTGGTTTTGGTTCATTTTGGGGTGGTTTGGGGGCATTTTGGGGTGGTTTGGGGCCATTTTGGGGTGGTTGGTTCATACTGGTTTATACTGGTTTATACTGGTTTATACTGGTTTGGGCCCTTTAGGGCTTTTGGGGTGGTTTTGGTTCATTTTGGGGTGGTTTGGGGGCATTTTGGGGTGGTTTGGGGCCATTTTGGGGTGGTACTGGTTCATACTGGTTTATACTGGTTTATACTGGTTTATACTGGTTTATACTGGTGTGGGCCCTTTAGGGCTTTTGGGGTGGTTTTGGTTCATTTTGGGGTGGTTTGGGGGCATTTTGGGGGGTTTTGGGCCATTTTGGGGGGTTTTGGGGTCATTTTTGGGTGTTTTGGGGCCATTTTGGGGTGGTTTTGGGCCATTTTGGGTGGATTAGGGTCATTTTTGGGTGTTTTTGGTCCATTTTTGGGTGTTTTTGGTCCATTTTGGGTGATTTGGGGCCATTTTGGGGTAGTTTTGGACCATTTTTGGGTGTTTTGGGGCCATTTTGGGGTGATTTGGTCCATTCTGGGGTGATTTGGGGTCATTTTTGGGTGTTTTGGGGTCATTTTGGGGTGGTTTTGGTCCATTTTGGGGCAGTTTGGGGCCATTTTGGGGTTTTTTTGGTCCATTTTAGGGTGGTTTTGGGCCATTTTTGGGGTGGTTTTGGTCCATTTTTGGGTGGTTTTGGTCCATTTTGGGTGTTTTTGGTCCATTTTGGGGTGGTTTTGGTCCATTTTTGGGTGGTTTTGGTCCATTTTTGGGTGGTTTTGGTCCATTTGGGGTGGTTTTGGGTCATTTTTGGGTGATTTCGATCCATTTTGGGGTGATTTAGGGCATTTTGGGGCGGTTTTGGGGCCATTTTGGGTGTTTTTGGGTCCATTTGGGATGGTTTTGTTCCATTTTGGGGTGGTTTTGGTCCATTTTTTGGTGTTTTGGGCCATTTTTGGGTGGTTTTGGGCCATTTTTGGGTGGTTTTGGTCCATTTTTGGGTGGTTTTGGTCCATTTTTTGGTGTTTTGGGCCATTTTTGGGTGGTTTTGGTCCATTTTGGGTGATTTTGGGCCATTTTTGGGTGGTTTTGGTCCATTTTTGGGTGGTTTTGGTCCATTTTTGGGTGGTTTTGGTCCATTTGGGGTGGTTTTGGGTCATTTTTGGGTGATTTCGATCCATTTTGGGGTGATTTAGGGCATTTTGGGGCGGTTTTGGGGCCATTTTGGGTGTTTTTGGGTCCATTTGGGATGGTTTTGTTCCATTTTGGGGTGGTTTTGGTCCATTTTTTGGTGTTTTGGTCCATTTTGGGTGGTTTTGGTCCATTTTGGGGTGTTTTGGGTCCATTTTTGGGTGTTTTTGGCCCATTTTTTGGTGTTTTTAGTCCATTTTGGGGTGATTTTGGTCCATTTTGGGGTCCCCGTTGCTGTCCCCATAGGTGGCACGACTTCCGCACCCTCTGTGACTACAACAAGCGGGTGGGGGTCGGTGAGTTGGGGGCGTGGCCAAGGCCGAAGGGGGCGTGGCCAAAGCCGGGGGAGGTTCCCACCACAAAGGGGGCGTGTCATCAGACCCCATTGATAACACAGGGCCCCCATTGATAACACAGGGACCCCATTGATACCCCCCTGCCCCATTGATACCCGCCTGCCCCATTGACACCACCCCATTCCCCATACCCCAGCCCCATAGCGACCCCCCCATACCCCAGCCCCATAGCAACCCCCCCCATCATTCCTATCCCCCACTCTGCCCCATACCCCAGCCCCATAGCGTCCCCCCCATACCCCAGCCCCATAGCGACCCCCTGATTCCCCATCCCCCAGCCCCATAGCGACCCCCCCCATTCCCCAGCCCCATAGCGACCCCCCATACCCCATCCCCATAGCGACCACCCCATCCCCCAGCCCCATAGCGACCCCCCGATACCCCAGCCCCATCGCGACCCCCCCATACCCCAGCCCCATAGCGACCCCCCCATCCCCCAGCCCCATAGCGACCCCCCAGCCCCATAGCGAGCCCCCCATCCCCCAGCCCCATAGCGACCCCCCTCTGCCCCATACCCCAGCCCCATAGCGAACCCCCAGCCCCATAGCGACCCCCCCTGCCTCATCCCCCAGCCCCATAGCGACCCCCCCTACCCCTGCCCCATAGCGAGCCCCCCCCATTCCCCATACCCCAGCCCCATACCCCAGCCCCATCCCCCAGCCCCATAGCGACCCCCCCCTTCCCCATACCCCAGCCCCATAGCGCCCCCCTCTCATTCCCTCTGCCCCATAGCGACCCCCCCATCCCCCAGCCCCATAGCGACCCCCCCATTCCCCATACCCCAGCCCCATAGCGACCCCCCCTGATTCCTATCCCCCCCTGCCCCATAGCGACCCCCCTTAACCCCCCCATTCCCCATACCCCAGCCCCATAGCGACCCCCCCATCCCCCAGCCCCATAGCGACCCCCCCGCCCCATCCCCCAGCCCCATAGCGACCCCCCTCTGCCCCATCCCCCAGCCCCATAGCGACCCCCCCCTTCCCCATCCCCCAGCCCCATAGCGACCCCCCAGCCCCATAGCGACCCCCCCTGCCCCATACCCCAGCCCCATAGCGACCCCCCCATACCCCAGCCCCATAGCGACCCCCCATACCCCAGCCCCATAGCAACCCCCCCATCATTCCTATCCCCCCCTCTGCCCCATACCCCAGCCCCATAGCGACCCCCCCTCATTCCTATCCCCCCTCTGCCCCATAGCGACCCCCCCATTCCCCATACCCCAGCCCCATAGCGACCCCCCCAGCCCCATAGCGAACCCCCCAGCCCCATAGCGAACCCCCCAGCCCCATAGCGCCCCCCCCATCCCCCCAGCCCCATATCGCGACCCCCCAGCCCCATAGCGACCCCCCAGCCCCATAGCGACCCCCCAGCCCCATAGCGACCCCCAGCCCCATAGCGACCCCCCCTCTGCCCCATTGCGCAGCCCTGGAGGTGGGTCCGGACCTGCCGTCGGGCGCCGCCGTGGAGCGGTGGTTGGGGGAGCCGCTGAAGGCCGCGCTGCTCCCCACCAGCCTCTTCCTCACCAACAAGAAGGGCTTCCCCGTGCTCTCCAGGCCACACCAGCGCCTGCTCGCACGGCTCCTCAAGGTGGATGTGGGGCAGAGATGTGTGGGGCAGAGATGGGGGGTGGGGATGTGGGGGGTGGGGATGTGGGGTGGAGATGGGGGTGGGGATGTGGGGTGGGGATGTGTGGGGCAGAGATAGGGGGTGGGGATGTGGGGTGGGGATGTGTGGGGCAGAGATAGGGGGTGGGGATGTGGGGTGGGGATGTGTGGGGCAGAGATATGGGGTGGGGATGTGGGGTGGGGATGTGGGGCGGGGATGTGTGGGGCAGGGATATGGGGTGGAGATATGGGGCGGGGATGTGAGGGCCAGGGATATGGGGTGGAGATATGGGGCAGTGATGGGGACGAAGATTGGGGTGGGGATGTGTGGGGCAGAGATAGGGGGTGGGGATGTGTGGGGCGGGGATGTGGGGCAGAGATACGGGGGGTGGGGATGTGGGGCAGAGATATGGGGCAGAGATGTGGGGTGGGGATGTGGGGCGGAGATGTGGGGTGGGGATGTGTGGGGCAGGATGGGGATGTGTGGGGCAGAGATGTGTGGGGCAGAGATGTGGGGCAGAGATATGGGGCGGAGATATGGGGCAGAGATGTGGGGCAAGGATATGGGGCAGAGATAGGGGGGGTGGGGGGCAGAGATGTGGGGCGGAGATGGGGGGCAGAGATGGGGGGTGGAGATGTGGGGTGGGGATGTGGGGTGGGGATGGGGGGTGGGGATGTGGGGCGGAGATGGGGGGTGGGGATGTGGGGCGGAGATGGGGGGCAGAGATATGGGGCGGAGATATGGGGTGGAGATGGGGGGTGGGGATGTGGGGTGGGGATGGGGGGCAGAGATGCGGGGGGTTGGGACGTATGGGGTTGTATGTGGAGGGGGTCTGGGGGGTGTCTATGGGGTGTCTATAGGTCTCTATGGGGTGTCTTTGGGGCTCTCTGGGCTCTATGGGGGCTCTATGGGGCTCTGTGGGGTGTCTATATGGCTCTGTGGGGTTTCTATGGGGGTCTATGGGGTGTCTATGGGGCTCTGTGGGGTCTCTGTAGGGCTCTATGGGGTGTCTATGGGGCTCTATGGGGTGTCTATGGGGCTCTGTAGGGCTCTATGGGGTGTCTGTGGGTCTCTATGGGGTCTCTATGGGTCTCTATGGATCCCTATGGGTCTCTATGGGGTCTCTATGGGTCTCTATGGGTCCCTATGGGTCCCTATGGGTCTCTATGGGGTCTCTATGGGTCTCTATGTGTCTCTATGTGTCTCTATGGGTCTCTATGTGTCTCTATGGGTCTCTATGGGTCCCTATGGGTCTCTATGTGTCTCTATGGGTCTCTATGGGTCCCTATGGGTCTCTATGGGTCCCTATGGGTCTCTATGGGTCTCTATGGGTCTCTATGGGTCCCTATGGGTCTCTATGTGTCTCTATGGGTCTCTATGGGTCTCTATGGATCTCTATGGGTCTCTATGTGTCTCTATGGGGTCTCTATGGGTCTCTATGGGTCCCTATGGGTCTCTATGTGTCTCTATGGGTCTCTATGGGTCTCTATGGGTCTCTATGTGTCTCTATGGGTCTCTATGGGTCTCTATGGGTCTCTATGGGTCCCTATGGGTCTCTATGGGTCTCTATGGGTCTCTATGCATCCCCATGGGACCCCCACGTGATCTCTCCATCCCGCCCCCCAAGTTGGAGGTTCAGGTGGTGCTGACGGGCGCCCCCCGCCATGGGGGGAAGCCCCTGGCCTCCTACCTGCAGTACCTGGAACATGTGGGGCAGCACCGGCCCCCCCCATCGGCCTACGAGCTCTTCGCTAGGGGCTACGAGGATTACCTACAGAGCCCCCTGCAGGTGCTGTGGGGCTGGGCCGCTGTGGGGCTGGGCCGCTGTGGGGCTGGGAATGGGGTTCTATGGGGCTGGGAATGGGGTTCTATGGGGCTGGGCCGCTATGGGGCTGGGAATGGGGTTCTATGGGGCTGGGCCGCTATGGGGCTGGGGATGGGGGTCTATGGGGCTGGGAATGGGGTTTGTGATGGTTGGAAGGGGGTTCTATGGGGCTGGATGTGGGGAGGGGGGCTCTGTGGGGCTGGGAATGGGGTTCTATGGGGCTCAGAATGGGGTTCTATGGGGCTGGGAATGGGGTTTGTGGGGTTTGGAATGGGCTCTGTGGGGTTCAGAATGGGGTTCTATGGGGTGGGAATGGGGTTCTATGGGGCTGGGAATGGGGTTCTATGGGGCTGGGAGTGGGGTTCTATGGGGCTGGGTATGGGGTTCTATGGGGCTGGGAATGGGGTTCTATGGGGCTGGGAATGGGGTTCTATGGGGCTGGGAATGGGGTCTGTGGGGCTGGGAATGGGGTTCTATGGGGCTGGGAATGGGGTTCTATGGGGCTGGGAATGGGGGTCTATGGGGCTGGGAATGGGGTTCTATGGGGCTGGGAATGGGGTCTATGGGGCTGGGAATCTATGGGGCTGGGAATGGGGTCTATGGGGCTGGGAATGGGGTTCTATGGGGCTGGGAATGGGGGTCTGTGGGGCTGGGAATGGGGTTCTATGGGACTGGGAATGGGGTTCTATGGGGCTGGGCCGCTATGGGGCTGGGCCGCTATGGGGCTGGGAATGGGGTTCTGTGGGGCTGGGAATGGGGTTCTATGGGGCTGGGGAGGGCGAGGGTTCTATGGGGCGTGGGGGGGGGCACGGCCGCGAGGGGGCTGGGAAGGGGGTTCTATGGGGCTGGGAAGGGGGGTGGCTATGGGAATGGGGTTCTATGGGGCTGGGAATGGGGTCTGTGGGGTTTGGAATGGGGTCTATGGGGCTGGGTATGGGGGTGGGTTCTATGGGGCTGGGCCGCTATGGGGCTGGGAATGGGGTTCTATGGGGCTGGGCCACTATGGGGCTGGGTATGGGGTTCTATGGGGCTGGGAATGGGGTTCTATGGGGCTGGGAATGGGGTCTGTGGGGCTGGGAATGGGGTTCTATGGGGCAGGGCCGCTGTGGGGCTGGGAATGGGGTTCTATGGGGCTGGGCCGCTATGGGGCTGGGCCGCTGTGGGGCTGGGAATGGGGCTCTATGGGGCTGGGGATGGGGGTCTGTGGGGCTGGGAATGGGGTTCTATGGGGCTGGGCCGCTATGGGGCTGGGGATGGGGTTCTATGGGGCTGGGAATGGGGGTCTATGGGGCTGGGAATGGGGTTCTATGGGGCTGGGAATGGGGGTCTATGGGGCTGGGCTGCTATGGGGCTGGGTATGGGGGGGGTTCTATGGGGCTGGGAATGGGGTTCTATGGGGCTGGGCCGCTATGGGGCTGGGAATGGGGGTCTGTGGGGCTGGGAATGGGGTTCTATGGGGCTGGGCCGCTATGGGGCTGGGCCGCTATGGGGCTGGGAATGGGGTTCTATGGGGCTGGGAATGGGGTCTATGGGGCTGGGAATGGGGGTCTGTGGGGCTGGGGATGGGGGGGAGGGTTTTATGGGGCTGGGGGGGGGCAGGGCCGCTATGGGGCTGGGAATGGGGGTGGGTTCTATGGGGCTGGGAATGGGGGTGGGTTCTGTGGGGCTGGGAATGGGGTTCTATGGGGCTGGGCCGCTATGGGGCTGGGAATGGGGGTCTGTGGGGCTGGGAATGGGGTTCTATGGGGCTGGGAATGGGGTCCTATGGGGCTCAGAATGGGGTCTGTGGGGTTTGGAAGGGGGTTCTATGGGGCTGGGAATGGGGGTCTGTGGGGCAGGGCCGCTATGGGGCTGGGAATGGGGTCTATGGGGCTGGGACTGAGTATGGGGTTCTATGGGGCTGGGCCGCTGTGGGGCTGGGAATGGGGTTCTATGGGGCTGGGAATGGGGTCTATGGGGCTGGGAATGGGGTCTATGGGGCTGGGAATGGGGTTCTGTGGGGCTGAGAATGGGGCTGGGAATGGGGTTCTATGGGGCTGGGAATGGGGTCTATGGGGCTGGGAATGGGGCCTATGGGGTTGGAGGGTTCCTATGGGGGTAAATGGGGAGTGGAAGGGGGCGTGGCCTGCCCATATATGGGGTTAGATGGGTTCTAGGGGGCGGGGAAAGGGGGCGTGGCCTGCCCATATATGGGGTTAAATGGGTTCTAGGGGGGGCGTGGCCTGCCCATATAGGGTTAAATGGATTATATGGGGTGGGGGAAAGGGGGCGTGGCCTGCCCATATATGGGGTTAAATGGATTCTATGGGGCGGGGCAAACGGGGGCTGGGCCTGCCCATATATGGAGTCAAATGGGTCCTATGGGGAGTGGAAGGGGTCGTGGCCTGCCCATATATGGGGTTAAATGGGTTCTAGGGGGCGGGGGAAAGGGGGCGTGGCCTGTCCATATATGGGGTTAAATGAGTTCTAGGGGGGAAGGAGGCGTGGCCTGCCCATATATGGGGTTAAATGGGTCCTATGGGGCTGGGAAGGGGGGCGTGGCCTGCCCATATATGGGGTTAAATGAGTTCTATGGGGGGAAGGAGGCGTGGCCTGCCCATATATGGAGTCAAATGGGTCCTATGGGGCTGGGAAGGGGGCGTGGCCTGCCCATATATGGGGCTCACAGGCCACGCCCCCCCCTCCTCTCCCCATAGCCCCTTATGGACAACCTGGAGTCGCAGACCTATGAGGTGTTCGAGAAGGATCCAATCAAATACTCCCAATACCAGCAGGTGGGCGGGGCCGAGGCCTCCCATTGGCTGCTCTCCCGCGCCTCATTAGCATAACCACGCCCCCCCCCCCTTTTTTCTTCCTTATAAGGCGATATATAGGTGTCTGCTCGACCGGGTGCCTGAGGAGGAGAAGGACACCAATGTGCAGTGAGTGCTATGGGGCGCGCTATGGGGCGCCCCACATCGCTATGGGGCACCCCACATCCCTATGGGGCAGCCCTGCAGCCCACTTATGGGTCCCTATGGGGTGCCCCACATCCCTATGGGGCACCCCACATCACTATGGGGCGCCCCACATCCCTATGGGGCACCCCACATCACTATGGGGCACCCCACATCCCTATGGGGCACCCCTGCACCCCACTTATGGGTCCCTATGGGGTGCCCCACATCCCTATGGGGCGCCCCACATCCCTATGGGGCACCCCTGCACCCCACTTATGGGTCCCTATGGGGTGCCCCACATCCCTATGGGGCACCCCACATCCCTATGGGGCACCCCACATCCCTATGGGGCACCCCTGCACCCCACTTATGGGTCCCTATGGGGCGCCCCACATCCCTATGGGGCACCCCACATCCCTATGGGGCACCCCACATCCCTATGGGGCGCCCCACATCCCTATGGGGCGCCCCACATCCCTATGGGGCACCCCTGCACCCCACTTATGGGTCCTTAGGGGTCCCCGTACACCACCTGTGGGGTGCCCCACATCGCTATGGGGCACCCCTGCAACCCACTTATGGGTCCCTATGGGGTGCCCCACATCCCTATGGGGCACCCCTGCACCCCACTTATGGGTCCCTATGGGGTGCCCCACATCCCTATGGGGCGCCCCACATCCCTATGGGGTGCCCCACATCCCTATGGGGCACCCCTGCACCCCACTTACGGGTCCTTAGGGGTCCCCGTACACCACCTGTGGGGTGCCCCACATCGCTATGGGGCACCCCTGCAACCCACTTATGGGTCCCTATGGGGCGCCCCACATCCCTATGGGGTGCCCCACATCGCTATGGGGCGCCCCACATCCCTATGGGGCACCCCTGCAACCCACTTATGGGTCCCTATGGGGTTCCCCACATCCCTATGGGGCACCCCACATCACTATGGGGCACCCCACATCCCTATGGGGCACCCCTGCAACCCACTTATGGGTCCCTATGGGGTGCCCCACATCCCTATGGGGCACCCCACATTCCTATGGGGCACCCCACATCCCTATGGGGCACCCCTGCACCCCACTGATGGGTCCCTATGGGGTGCCCCACATCACTATGGGGCACCCCACATCCCTATGGGGTGCCCCACATCACTATGGGGCACCCCACATCCCTATGGGGCACCCCTGCACCTCACTTATGGGTCCTTAGGGGTCCCCATACACCATCTGTGGGGTGCCCCACATCACTATGGGTCCCCCTACCCCACTTATGGGTCCCTATGGGGCGCCCCACATCCCTATGGGGCACCCCTGCACCCCACTTATGGGTCCCTATGGGGTGCCCCACATCCCTATGGGGCACCCCTGCAACCCACTTATGGGTCCCTATGGGGTGCCCCACATCCCTATGGGGCACCCCTGCAACCCACTTATGGGTCTCTATGGGGTGCCCCACATCCCTATGGGGCGCCCCACATCCCTATGGGGCACCCCTGCACCCCACTTATGGGTCCCTATGGGGTGCCCCACATCCCTATGGGGCACCCCTGCAACCCACTTATGGGTCCCTATGGGTCCCCCAACCCCACTTATGGGTCCCTATGGGTCCCCCAACCCCACTTATGGGTCCATATACCCCACTTATGGGTCCCTATGGGTCCCCCTACCCCACTTATGGGTCCCTATGAGTCCCCCTACCCCACTTATGGGTCCCTATGAGTCCCCTCTACACCACTTATGGGTCCCTATGGGTACTCCCTACCCAACTTATGGGTCCCTCTACCCCACTTATGGGTCCCTCTACCCCACTTATGGGTTCCTATGGGTCCCCCTGCCCCACTTATGGGTCCCTATGGGTCCCTCTACCCCACTTATGGGTCCCTATGGGTCCCTCTACCCCACTTATGGGTCCATATACCCCACTTATGGGTCCCTATGGGTCCCCCTACCCCACTTATGGGTCCCTATGGGTCCCCTCTACCCCACTTATGGGTCCCTATGAGTCCCTCTACCCCACTTACGGGTCCCTCTACCCCACTTATGGGTCCATATACCCCACTTATGGGTCCCTATGAGTCCCCTCTACCCCACTTATGGGTCCCTATGGGTCCCCCTACCCCACTTATGGGTCCCTATGGGTCCCCCTACCCCACTTATGGGTCCCTATGGGTCCCCCTCTACCCCACTTATGGGTCCCTACCTCCGAGCTTCCCGCCAGGTAGACACCCCATAGCCGCCCCATATCACCCCATAGACACCCCATAGACTGCCCCATAGCCCTGCCCCATAGCGCTGCCCCATAGAAACCCCATAGAGCTCCATAGACACCTCATAGCCCCCTGTAGACACTCCATAGACCCCCATAGACACCCCATAGACCCCCATAGCCACCCCATATCCCCCCCATAGACCCCCATAGACACCCCATAGACCCCCATAGACACCCCATAGACACCCCATAGACCCCCATAGACACCCCATAGACACCCCATAGACCCCCATAGACACCCCATAGACCCCCATAGACCCCCATAGACACCCCATAGACCCCCATAGACACCCCATAGACCCCCATAGACACCCCATAGACACCCCATAGACCCCCATAGACACCCCATAGACACCCCATAGACACCCCATAGACACCCCATAGACACCCCATAGACGCCCCATAGACACCCCTTGGTGCCCCATAGACACCCTATAGCACCCCATAGACCCCAATAGCACCCCATAGCACCCCATAGACACCCCATAGCGCCCCATAGATACCCCATAGCACCCCATAGACACCCCATAGACCCCCCATAGACACCCCATAGACCCCATAGACCCCCATAGACCCCCATAGACACCCCATAGACCCCCCATAGACCCCCATAGACACCCCATAGACACCCCATAGACCCCCATAGACACCCCATAGACACCCCATAGATAGACCCCCATAGACACCCCCCAGACCCCCATAGACCCCATAGACACCCCATAGACACCCCATAGACACCCCATAGACACCCCATAGCCCCCCATACCCCCCTATACCCCCCCCCCCATAGACCCCTATAGACCCCCATAGACACCCCATAGCACCCCATAGACACCCCATAGACACCCCATAGCCCCCCATAGACACCCCATAGACCCCCATAGACACCCCATAGACACCCCATAGACACCCCATAGACACCCCCATAGAGCCCCATAGACCCCCATAGCCCCCCATAGACACCCCATAGACCCCCATAGACACCCCATAGAGCCCCATAAACACCCCATAGACACCCCATAGACCCCCATAGACACCCCATAGACACCCCATAGACCCCCATAGACACCCCATAGACACCCCATAGCACCCCATAGACACCCCATAGATCCCCATAGACACCCATAGCACCCCATAGACACCCCATAGACACCCCATAGACACCCCATAGCACCCCATAGACACCCCATAGACACCCTATAGCACCCTATAGCACCCCTTAGACACCCCATAGACACCCTATAGCACCCCATAGCACCCCATAGACACCCCATAGACACCCCATAGACACCCCATAGACACCCCATAGACCCCATAGACACCCCATAGACACCCCATAGACACCCCATAGACCCCCATATGACACCCCATAGACACCCCATAGACCCCACCCCATAGACACCCCATAGACACCCCATAGCACCCCATAGACACCCCATAGACACCCCATAGACACCCCATAGACACCCCATAGCACCCCATAGACACCCCATAGACACCCCATAGACACCCCATAGACACCCCATAGACACCCCATAGACACCCCATAGACACCCCATAGACACCCCATAGACCCCCATAGACACCCCATAGACACCCCATAGACACCCCATAGACCCCCATAGACACCCCATAGACCCCCATAGACCCCCATAGACCCCCATAGACACCCCATAGACACCCCATAGACCCCCATAGACACCCCATAGACCCCCATAGACACCCCATAGACACCCCATAGACACCCCATAGACACCCCATAGACACCCCATAGACCCCCATAGACACCCCATAGACACCCCATAGACCCCCATAGACCCCCATAGACACCCCATAGACACCCCATAGACCCCCCATAGACACCCCATAGACACCCATAGACACCCCATAGACACCCCATAGACACCCCATAGACCCCCATAGACACCCCATAGACCCCCATAGACACCCCATAGACCCCCATAGACACCCCATAGACACCCCATAGACCCCCATAGACACCCCATAGCCACCCCATAGACACCCCATAGCCGCCCCATAGCCCCCCATAGCCACCCATAGACACCCCATAGACACCCCATAGACCCCCATAGACCCCATAGACCCCCATAGACCCCCATAGACACCCCATAGACACCCCATAGACACCCCATAGACCCCCATAGACACCCCATAGCACCCCATAGACACCCCATAGACACCCCCATAGACACCCCATAGACACCCCATAGACACCCCATAGACACCCCATAGACACCCCATAGACCCCCATAGACACCCCATAGCCGCCCCATAGCCGCCCCATAGCCGCCCCATAGCGTGACCTCGCGCGGCGGCGCGCAGCATGGCGGCCAGGCGCTGGAAGAGGCGGCTGCGGGCTCCCCATAGACACCCCATAGACCCCCATAGACACCCCATAGACACCCCATAGACCCCCATAGACACCCCATAGACACCCCATAGACACCCCATAGACACCCCATAGACACCCCATAGACACCCATAGACACCCCATAGACACCCCATAGACACCCCATAGACACCCCATAGACACCCCATAGACACCCCATAGACCCCCATAGACACCCCATAGACACCCCATAGACCCCCATAGACACCCCATAGACACCCCATAGACACCCCATAGACCCCCACAGACACCCATAGACACCCCATAGAACCCCATAGAACCCCATAGACCCCCATAGACACCCCATAGACACCCCATAGACACCCCATAGACCCCCATAGGAAGCCCATAGACCCCCACAGACACCCCATAGACCTCCATAGACACCCCATAGATCCCTATAGGGACCCCACAGACACCTCATAAAACCCCATAGACACCCATAGACACCCCATAGACCCCCATAGACACCCCATAGACCCCCATAGACACCCCATAGACACCCCATAGACCCCCATAGACCCCCATAGACACCCCATAGACACCCCATAGACACCCCATAGACACCCCATAGACACCCCATAGACCCCCATAGACACCCCATAGACCCCCCATAGACACCCCATAGACCCCCATAGACACCCCATAGACCCCCATAGACACCCCATAGACACCCCATAGACACCCCATAGACACCCCATAGACACCCCATAGACCCCCATAGACACCCCATAGCACCCCATAGACACCCCATAGACACCCCATAGACACCCCATACACCCCATAGACACCCCATAGACCCCCATAGACACCCCATAGACCCCCATAGACACCCCATAGACACCCCATAGACACCCCATAGACACCCCATAGACACCCCATAGACACCCCATAGACACCCCATAGACCCCCATAGACACCCCATAGACCCCCATAGACACCCCATAGACACCCCATAGACACCCCATAGACACCCCATATCACCCCATAGACACCCCATAGACCCCCATAGACACCCCATAGACACCCCATAGCCGCCCCATAGCCGCCCCATAGCCGCCCCATAGCGTGACCCCATAGACACCCCAGAGACCCCATAGAGACCCCACAGAGATCCCATAGAGACCCATTGGGACCTATAGAGACCCATAGAGACCCATAGAGACCCCATAGAGATCCATAGGCCCCCCATAGAGACCCATAGACACCCCATAGAGACCCATGGACACCCCATAGAGACCTATGGAGACCCCATAGAGCCCCATAAGGACCCCATAGAGACCCATAGACACCCCATAGAGACCCATAGAGACCCCATAGAGACCCATAGAGACCCATAGAGACCCCATAGGGACCCATAGGGACCCATAGAGACCCATAGAGACCCCATAGAGACCCCACAGAGATCCCATAGAGACCCATTGGGACCTATAGAGACCCATAGAGACCCATAGAGACCCCATAGAGATCCATAGGCCCCCCCATAGAGACCCATAGACACCCCATAGAGACCCATGGACACCCCATAGAGACCTATGGAGACCCCATAGAGCCCCATAAGGACCCCATAGAGACCCATAGACACCCCATAGAGACCCATAGAGACCCCATAGAGACCCATAGAGACCCATAGAGACCCCATAGGGACCCATAGAGCCCCCATAGAGCTCCCCAGGGACCCATAGACCGCCCCCCCCCCCTTCGCCCCACATCAATGGGGCTGCCCCATAGCGCCCCCTGACGCACGCGCACGTAGGCCTGCACCGTGCTCCAGACGCGAGGCTCCGCCCCCCGGTTGTGTCGACCAATCAGAGCGAGGGTGAGGAGCCGCAACGCCCCCTGCAGGTGGCTCTGCTCCGCGTCCACCATGAGCGTCACCCCCTGCCCCACGGCGGCCTGCGGGAGCCCCATTGATTCTATGGGGCTGGACCCACATCCGGACCCATTGATTCTATGGGGCTGGAACCACATCGGGACCCATTGATTCTATGGGGCTGACCCATTGAGTCTATGGGGCTGGACCCACATCGGGACCCACTGATTCTATGGGGCTGGACCCACATCGGGACCCATTGATTCTATGGGGCTGCCCCACATCGGGACTCATTGATTCTATGGGGCTGACCCATTGATTCTATGGGGCTGCCCCACATCTCACCTGGGCCACGCTGTCCAAGCGCCGCAGGGAGACCCCAAAGTGTTGGTTCTGCTGCGGGGTCAGGAATGGCAGGGAGGGAGCAATCTATGGGGCAGACCCACAAGTTAGGGGGCTCACTGGGGTCTATGGGGCAGGATATGGGGCTCATTGTGTTCTATGGGGGAGGTTATGGGGCTCACTGGGGTCTATGGGGCAGGATATGGGTCACATTGGGATCCATAGGGCATGTTATGGGGCACGCTGCGGTCTATGGGGCAGGATATGGGGCTCGTTGCGTTCTATGGGGGAGGTTATGGGGCACACTGGGGTCTATGGGGCAGGATATGGGTCACATTGGGATCTATAGGGCATGTTATGGGGCACGCTGGGGTCTATGGGGCAGGATATGGGTCACATTGGGATCTATGGGGCATTTTATGGGGCACATTGGGGTCTATGGGGCAGGATATGGGTCACATTGGGATCTATAGAGCATTTTATGGGGCACATGGGGGTCTATGGGGCAGGATATGGGGCTCATTGTGTTCTATGGGGGAGGTTATGGGGCTCACTGGGGTCTATGGGGCAGGATATGGGTCACATTGGGATCTATAGGGCATGTTATGGGGCACATGGGGGTCTATGGGGCAGGATATGGGGCTCATTGTGTTCTATGGGGGAGGTTATGGGGCTCACTGGGGTCTATGGGGCAGGATATGGGTCACATTGGGATCTATAGGGCATGTTATGGGGCACGCTGGGGTCTATGGGGCAGGATATGGGGCTCATTGCGTTCTATGGGGGAGGTTATGGGGCTCACTGGGGTCTATGGGGCAGGATATGGGCCTCATTGGGATCTATAGGGCATGTTATGGGGCACATTGGGGTCTATGGGGCAGGATATGGGTCACATTGGGATCCATAGGGCATGTTATGGGGCACGCTGGGGTCTATGGGGCAGGATATGGGGCTCATTGCGTTCTATGGGGCATGTTATGGGGCTCACTGGGGTCTATGGGGCAGCATATGGGTCACATTGGGATCCATAGGGCATGTTATGGGGCACACTGGGGTCTATGGGGCAGGATATGGGGCTCATTGTGTTCTATGGGGGAGGTTATGGGGCACGCTGGGGTCTATGGGGCAGGATATGGGTCACATTGGGATCTATAGGGCATGTTAGGGGGCACGCTGGGGTCTATGGGGCAGGATATGGGGCTCATTGTGTTCTATGGGGGAGGTTATGGGGCTCACTGGGGTCTATGGGGCAGGATATGGGTCACATTGGGATCCATAGGGCATGTTATGGGGCACGCTGGGGTCTATGGGGCAGGATATGGGGCTCGTTGTGTTCTATGGGACAGGTTATAGGGCACATTGGGCGCTATGGGGCAGGTTAGGGGGCTCATTGGGCTCTATGGGGCAGCTTATGGGGCTCATCGGGCTCTATGGGGCAGGTTATGGGGCTCTATGGGGCAGCTTATGGGGCTCATTGGGCTCTATGGGGCAGGCTGTGAGGCACATTGAGTTCTATGGGGCAGGTTATGGGGCTCATCGGGCTCTATGGGGCAGCTTATGGGGTTCTATGGGGCAAGCTATGGGGCTCAGCCCCACACGTGTGGGTCAGGCCCCACCTTGCCCCCCATGGCCGCAATGATGAACTCCGGCGTCACTTTGGTACCCGGCTCCTGCATCCGCTGCTGGATGGTGGCCTATGTGGAGATGTGGGGCTCACTTATGGGGCTGAGGGGGGGGGGGGGTCTGGCCCCTGCCCCATAGATTCTATGGGGCAGCCCCATAACTCACGCAGAGATCGGCGTCCATCATGGCCGTCACCTTCAGCTGCATCATGGCCCCGGGGCCCGTGGCCGCCGCCAGCCCCACACATTCCAGGGCGGCCCCATGGTTGGCTTCGAACCAGGCCTCGCTGCCCCACACATGGGCGGAGATGTGGGGCAGGGCCCAGAAGCCGCCCCATAGACCCCAATGCGCCCCATAACCCACCCCATAGCACCCCATACCCTGCCCCATAGAGCCCAATGCACCCCATAACCCACCTCAATGCACCCCATACCTTGCCCCATAGAGCCCAATGCGCCCCATAACCCACCCCCCCATAGCCCAGCCCCATAGCACCCCATATCCCTGCCCCACACACCCCATAGGACCCCATAACCCACCCCATAGCATCCCATACCCTGCCCCATAGAGCCCAATGTGCCCCATAACCCACCTCAATGCACCCCATAACACTGCCCCATAGAGCCCAATGAGCCCCATAACCCACCCCATAGCACCCCATAACCCTGCCCCACACACCCCAATGCGACCCATAGCCCACCCCACACACAGCCCCCCCATAACCCTGCCCCATAGACCCCATAGCGCCCCATAACCCACCCCATAGCACCCCATAACCCACCCCATAGCCCTCCCCCCATAACCCTGCCCCACACACCCCATAGCCCCCCATAACCCTGCCCCATAGACCCCAATATACCCCATAATCCACCCCATAACCCACCCCATAACCCACCCCATAGCAACCCATAACCCACACCATACCCACCCCGCTGCCCCCCATAACCCTGCCCCACAGCACCCCATAGCACCCCATAACCCACCCCATAACCCTGCCCCACACACCCCATACGAACCCATAACCCACCCCATAACCCTGCCCCACACACCCCATAGCACCCCACAACCCCCCCATAACCCACCCCATAGCGCCCCATAACCCACCCCATAAGCCTGCCCCACACACCCCATAGCGCCCCATAACCCTGCCCCACACACCCCATAACCCACCCCATAACCCCCCCCATAACCCCCCCATAACCCACCCCATAGCGCCCCATAACCCCCCCTCCCCCCCATAGCCCTGCCCCATAGCACCCCGTAACCCACCCCACAGCACCCCATAACCCTGCCCCACACACCCCATAGCGCCCCATAATCCACCCCATAGCACCCCATAACCCTGCTCCATAGCACCCCAATGCATCCCACAACCCACCCCATAGCGCCCCATAATCCACCCCACAGCACCCCATAACCCACCCCACAGCACCCCATAACCCACCCCATAGCGCCCCATAATCCACCCCACAGCACCCCATAACCCACCCCACAGCACCCCATAACCCACCCCACAGCACCCCATAGCACCCCATAACCCACCCCATAACCCCCCATAGCCCTGCCCCATAGCACCCCATAACCCACCCCATAACCCACCCCATAGCACCCCATAGCCCTGCCCCATAGCACCCCATAGCCCCTCCCCCCCCCACGTGCCGCCCCCCGCCGTTGCTCACCCTCCTCCGCCCCTCCCCCCGGGGCTCTCGCAGGGGAGGGCGAGGGCGGGGCCGAGCCCCTCCCCCCGCAGCCGCGCGGCCGCCGCCAGGAGCCGGGGGGGGGAGGGGCCGGCCACGAACTGGGAGTAAAAGAGGGAGCGGAGGGGGGGAGGGGCGGCGGGGAGCAGCTGGGGGGGGAGGGGAGACACAGAGTCACATGGGGAGACATAGGGACACATAGAGACCCATAGAGACCCATAGAGACCCATAGAGACCCATAGGGACTCATAGGGACCCATAGAGACCCCATAGAGACCCATAGAGACCCATAGAGACACATAGAGACCCCATAGAGACCCATAGAGACCCATAGAGACCCATAGAGACCCCATAGAGACACATAGGGACCCATAGAGACCCATAGGGACCCATAGAGACCCCATAGAGACACATAGGGACCCATAGACATCCATAGAGACCCATAGAGCCTGCCCCATAGAACCCCATAGAGCCCGCCCCATAGAAACCCATAGAGCCCACCCCATAGAGCCAGCCACACAGAGCCCCATAGAGCCCCATAGAACCCCATAGAGCCCCATAGCCCCTCCCCCCCCGCCCCATAGCCCCTCCCCCTCCCCCCCCCGGAGCCCCTCCCCCCCCTCACCGTTCCCGCGCTCCGCACGAGGCGGGGCCGCGCGCAAAGCCCCAGCACGAGCAGGGCCCGGAGCAGCTCCCGCGCGCTCCGGAGCCGCAGCCCCGCCCCCCCCGAGAGGTCCAGGCCGGGGGGAGGGGCAGGGGGGAAGGGGCTCAGCCCCACGGAGCCCTGACCCATAGAGACCGGACCCATAGAGACCGGACCCATAGATCCGTGCCCTATAGATCCGTGACCCATAGAGACCGGACCCATAGAGACCGGACCCATAGATCCTGAGCCCTGCCCTATAGATCCGTGCCCTAGAGATCCGGGACCCATAGAGACCGGACCCATAGAGACCGGACCCATAGAGCCTGAGCCCTGACCCATAGAGCCCTGACCCATAGAGACCGGACCCATAGAGACCGGACCCATAGAGCCCTGACCCATAGATCCGTGCCCTATAGATCCGTGACCCATAGAGACCGGACCCATAGATCCGTGACCCATAGAGACCGGACCCATGGAGCCCTGACCCATAGAGACCGGACCCATAGAGCCGGGACCCATAGATCCGGGACCCATAGATCCGGGACCCATAGAGCCCTGACCCATAGAGACCTGACCCATAGAGACCGGACCCATAGAGCCGGGACCCATAGAGCCTGAGCCCTGACCCATAGAGACCTGACCCATAGAGCCCTGACCCATAGATCCGTGACCCATGGAGCCGGGACCCATAGAGACCGGACCCATAGAGCCCTGACCCATAGATCCGTGCCCTATAGATCCGTGACCCATAGAGACCGGACCCATAGAGCCCTGACCCATAGATCCGGAGCCCTGACCCATAGAGACCGGACCCATAGATCCGGGACCCATGGAGCCGGGACCCATAGAGACCGGACCCATAGATCCTGAGCCCTGACCTATAGAGCCTGAGCCCTGACCCATAGATTCATGACCCATAGAGCCTGAGCCCTGCCCTATAGAGCCCTGACCCATAGAGACCGGACCCATAGATTCGTGACCCATAGATTCGTGACCCATAGAGCCTGAGCCCTGCCCCATAGAGCCTGAGCCCTGCCCTATAGATCCTGAGCCCTGACCCATAGAGGCCTGACCCATAGATCCTGAGCCCTGACCCATAGAGACCGGACCCATAGAGCCTGAGCCCTGCCCCATAGAGCCCAAGCCCTGCCCCATAGATCCTGATCCCTGACCCATAGATTCTGATCTCTGCCCTGTAGATTCTGATCCCTGACCCATAGAGCCCTGACCCATAGAGCCCGAGCCCTGCCCCATAGATCCTGATCCCTGACCCATAGATCCTGATCTCTGCCCTGTAGATTCTGATCCCTGCCCTATAGAGCCCTGACCCATGGAGCCTGATCCCTGCCCCATGGAGCCCTGCCCTATGGAGCCCTGCCCCATAGATCCCTGCCCCATAGATTCGTGCCCCATAGAGCCCTGCCCCATAGATCGCTGCCCTATAGATCCTTGCCCCATAGATCCCTGCCCCATAGATCCCTGCCCCATAGATCCCAAGCCCTGCCCCATAGAGCCCTTCCCCATAGAGCCCTGCCCCATAGATCGCTGCCCTATAGATCCTTGCCCCATAGATCCTTGCCCTATAGATCCCTGCCCCATAGATCCCAAGCCCTGCCCCATAGAGCCCTGCCCCATAGATCCCTGCCCCATAGATCCTTGCCCTGTAGATCCCTGCCCTATAGAGCTCTGCTCCTGCCCCACAGACACCCCCCTGTGTCCCCTAGAGCCCTGCCCCATAGAGACCCCTCCTTGCCCCATAGATCCCCGCTCCTGCCCCATAGATCCCCGCTCCTGCCCTATAGATCCCTGCCCCATAGATCCCCGCTCCTGCCCCATAGATCCCTGCCCCATAGATCCTTGCCCCATAGATCCCCGCTCCTGCCCCATAGATCCCCGCCCCATAGACCCCTGCCCCACAGATCCCCCCCCCAGTTTCTGCCCCCCAGAGCCCCCGAGCCGCTCCTGCCCCATAGCGCCTGTGCAAAGGTCGGGGCCCACTGTGAGGCTGGGCTTTAAATGGGAGCTCCCGCCCCATAGATACACATTAACCCGGCCCCACACGGGTCAGTGCCCCACAGCGTGGGGTCAATGGGAGAGGGTGTTATGGGGCACGCTGTCGGGTGCGCTACGGGGCACGCAATGGGGCACGCTATGGGGCACGCAATGGGGCACGCTATGAGGCACGCTATGGGGCACGCCATGAGGCACGCTATGGGGTGTGCTATGGGGCACGCTATGGGGCACGCTATGGGGCACGCTATGGGGTGTGCTATGGGGCACGCTATGGGGCACGCCATGAGGCACACTATGGGGCACGCTATGGGGCACTCCATGAGGCACACTATGGGGCGTGCTACGGGGCACGCCATGAGGCACGCTATGGGGCACGCTATGGGGCACGCTATGGGGCACTCCATGAGGCACACTATGGGGCGTGCTACGGGGCACGCCATGAGGCATGCTATGGGGCGTGCTATGGGGCGCACTATGTGGCAGCTCTATGGGGCGCGCTATGGGGCACACTATGGGGCACTCCGTGAGGCACGCTATGGGGCACGCTATGGGGCACGCTATGGGGCGTGCTATGGGGCACGCTATGGGGCACGCTATGGGGCGTACTATGGGGCACGCTATGGGGCACGCTATGGGGCACGCTATGGGGCACGCCATGAGGCACGCTATGGGGCACACCATGAGGCACGCTATGGGGCGTGCTATGGGGCATGCTATGGGGCACGCTATGGGGCACACTATGGGGCACGCTATGGGGCTCGCTATGGGGCACGCTATGGGGCGTGCTATGGGGCGTGCTATGGGGCACGCTATGGGGCGTGCTATGGGGCACGCTATGGGGCACTCCATGAGGCACGCTATGGGGCGTGCTATGGGGCACGCTATGGGGCACGCTATGGGGCACGCTATGGGGCGTGCTATGGGGCACACTATGGGGCACGCTATGGGGCGTGCTATGGGGCATGCTATGGGGCACGCTATGGGGCACTCCATGAGGCACACTATGGGGCGTGCTACGGGGCACGCCATGAGGCACGCTATGGGGCGTGCTATGGGGCACACTATGGGGCACGCTATGGGGCACGCTATGGGGCACGCAATGGGGCACACTATGGGGCACGCTATGGGGCGTGCTATGGGGCACACTATGGGGCACACTATGGGGCGTGCTATGGGGCACACCATGAGGCACGCTATGGGGCGTGCTATGGGGCACGCTATGGGGCACGCTATGGGGCACGCCATGAGGCACGCTATGGGGCGTGCTATGGGGCACGCTATGGGGCGTGCTATGGGGCACGTTATGGGGCACGCTATGGGGCACACTATGGGGCACGCTATGGGGCGTGCTATGGGGCGCACTATGTGGCAGCTCTATGGGGCGCACTATGTGGCAGCTCTATGGGGCACGCTATGGGGCACACTATGGGGCACGCTATGGGGCGTGCTATGGGGCACGCTATGGGGCACGCTATGGGGCACGCTATGGGGCACGCTATGGGGCGTGCTATGGGGCACGCTATGGGGCACGCTATGGGGCACGCCATGAGGCACGCTATGGGGCACTCCATGAGGCACGCTATGGGGCGTGCTATGGGGCATGCTATGGGGCACGCTATGGGGCACACTATGGGGCACGCTATGGGGCTCGCTATGGGGCACGCTATGGGGCGTGCTATGGGGCGTGCTATGGGGCACGCTATGGGGCACTCCATGAGGCACGCTATGGGGCGTGCTATGGGGCACGCTATGGGGCACGCTATGGGGCACGCTATGGGGCGTGCTATGGGGCACACTATGGGGCACGCTATGGGGCGTGCTATGGGGCACGCTATGGGGTGTGCTATGGGGCACACTATGTGCAGTGCTATGGGGCGCACTATGTGGCAGCTCTATGGGGTGCGCTATGTGGCAGCTCTATGGGGCACGCTATGGGGGCACACTATGGGGCACGCTATGGGGCACGCTATGGGGCACACTATGGGGCGTGCTATGGGGCACGCTATGGGGCATTCCATGAGGCACGCTATGGGGCATGCCATGGGGCACGCTATGGGGCACACTATGGGGCATGCTATGGGGCACGCTATGGGCGTGCTATGGGGCACGCTATGGGGCACGCTATGGGGTGTGCTATGGGGCACACTATGGGGCACGCTATGGGGCGTGCTATGGGGCACGCTATGGGGCACGCTATGGGGCGTGCTATGGGGCATGCTATGGGGCACGCTATGGGGCACGCCATGAGGCACGCTATGGGGCGTGCTATGGGGCACGCTATGGGGCATGCTATGGGGCACGTTATGGGGCACGCTGTCGGGTGCGCTACGGGGCACGCAATGGGGCACGCTATGGGGCACGCTATGGGGCATGCTATGGGGCGTGCTATGGGGCACGCTATGGGGCGTGCTATGGGGCACACTATGTGCAGTGCTATGGGGCACGCCATGAGGCACGCCATGAGGCACGCTATGGGGCGTGCTATGGGGCATGCTATGGGGCATTCCATGAGGCACGCTATGGGGCACGCTATGGGGCACGCTATGGGGTGTGCTATGGGGCACGCTATGGGGCACGCTATGGGGCGTGCTATGGGGCACGCTATGGGGTGTGCTATGGGGCACACTATGTGCAGTGCTGTGGGGCGCACTATGTGGCAGCTCTATGGGGCGCGCTATGGGGCACACTATGGGGTACTCCATGAGGCACGCTATGGGGCGTGCTATGGGGCACGCTATGGGGCACTCCATGAGGCACGCTATGGGGCGTGCTATGGGGCACGCTATGGGGCGTGCTATGGGGCACGTTATGGGGCACGCTATGGGGCACACTATGGGGCACGCTATGGGGCACACTATGGGGCACGCTATGGGGCGTGCTATGGGGCGCACTATGTGGCAGCTCTATGGGGCGCACTATGTGGCAGCTCTATGGGGCACGCTATGGGGCACACTATGGGGCACGCTATGGGGCTTGCTATGGGGCACGCTATGGGGCACGCTATGGGGCGTGCTATGGGGCGTGCTATGGGGCACTCCATGAGGCACGCTATGGGGCACACTATGGGGCGTGCTATGGGGCACTCCATGAGGCACGCTATGGGGCGTGCTATGGGGCACGCTATGGGGCATTCCATGAGGCACGCTATGGGGCGTGCTATGGGGCACTCCATGAGGCACGCTATGGGGCACACTATGGGGCGTGCTATGGGGCATTCCATGAGGCACGCTATGGGGCGTGCGATGGGGCACGCTATGGGGCACGCTATGGGGCACGCAATGGGGCACGCCATGAGGCACGCTATGGGGGGTGCTATGGGGCACGCTATGGGGCACGCCATGAGGCACGCTATGGGGCGTGCTATGGGGCACGCTATGGGGCACTCCATGAGGCACGCTATGGGGCGTGCTATGGGGCACGCTATGGGGCACGCTGTCGGGTGCGCTACGGGGCACGCAATGGGGCACGCTATGGGGCACGCTATGGGGCACGCTATGGGGCACACTATGGGGCGTGCTATGGGGCACGCCATCAGGCACGCTATGGGGTGTGCTATGGGGCACACTATGGGGCACTCCATGAGGCACGCTATGGGGCGCACTATGTGGCAGCTCTATGGGGCACGCCATCAGGCACGCTATGGGGCGTGCTATGGGGCACGCTATGGGGCATGCTATGGGGCGCACTATGTGGCAGCTCTATGGGGCACGCCATCAGGCACGCTATGGGGCGTGCTATGGGGCACGCTATGGGGCACACTATGGGGCGCACTATGTGGCAGCTCTATGGGGCGCGCTATGGGGCGCGCTATGGGCAGGGCTATGGGACACGCTATGGGGCATGCTGTGGGGCACGCAATGGGGCACACAACGGGGCGCTATGGGGCAGGTTCCAACCCCCCCCGCCCCCCATCACCCCCCATTAACTCAGCCCCACACACATCACAACGAGCTCATGGGATGCTTTATTCTCTATGGTTCAGCGCTATGGGGCAATCAATGGGGTGCGCTATGGGGCAGGGGTCCACCACCACCATTCACTCAACCCCATATGGGCCAATGCTGCCCATAATGGGGCTTATGGGGGGAGAGAGGTTGTGGCTATGGGGCACTATGGGGAGCGCTATGGGGAGCGCTATGGGGTAAGCTATGGGGCAGGCTATGGGGCGCTATGGGGCAGGCTATGGGGCGCTATGGGGTGATATGGGGCGCTATGGGGCAGGCTATGGGGCGCTATGGGGCGCTATGGGGCAGGCTATGGGGCGCTATGGGGCAGGCTATGGGGCAGGCTATGGGGCGCTATGGGGCAGGCTATGGGGCAGGCTATGGGGCGCTATGGGGCAGGCTATGGGGCAGGCTATGGGGCGCTATGGGGTGATATGGGGCGCTATGGGGCAGGCTATGGGGCAGGCTATGGGGCAGGCTATAGGGCGCTATGGGGCAGGCTATGGGGCGCTATGGGTCAGTAGTTGGAGCCTCGTTCCTGTTGCCGGTAGCCGCCGCGTCTCAGGTATCCTCCATCCCCTTTGCGGTACCCGTCCTTCTGGTCTATGGGGCGAGAGAGAGGGGTGAGATGTGGGGCAGGAGCTATGGGGCGGGATCTATGGGGCAGGGATCTATGGGGCAGGAGCTATGGGGCAGAGATCTATGGGGCAGGAGCTATGGGGTGGGATCTATGGGGCGAGAGAAGGGGGTGAGATGTGGGGCAGGAGCTATGGGGTGGGATCTATGGGGTGGGATCTACAGGGTGGGATATATGGGGCAGAGATCTATGGGGCAGGAGCTATGAGACAGGAGCTATGGGGCGGGATCTATAAGGTGGGATCTATGGGGCAGGGATCTATGGGGCAGGGATCTATGGGGCGGGATCTATGGGGCGGGATCTACAGGGTGGGATTTATGGGGCAGAGATCTATGGGGCAGGAGCTATGGGGTGGGATTTATGGGGCAGAGATCTATGGGGCAGGAGCTATGGGGTGGGATCTATGGGGCAGGATCTATAAGGTGGGATCTATGGGGCAGGGATCTATGGGGCAGAGATCTATGGGGCAGGAGCTATGGGGTGGGATCAATGGGGCAGGATCTACAGGGTGGGATTTATGGGGCAGAGATCTATGGGGCAGGAGCTATGGGGTGGGATCTATGGGGCGGGATCTACAGGATGGGATCTATGGGGCGGAGATCTATGGGGCAGGAGCTATGGGGCGGGATCTACAGGGTGGGATTTATGGGGCAGAGATCTATGGGGCAGGAGCTATGGGGCGGGATCTATAAGGTGGGATCTATGGGGCAGGGATCTATGGGGCAGGAGCTATGGGGTGGGATCTATGGGGCGGGATCTATGGGGTGGGATCTACAGGATGGGATTTATGGGGCAGAGATCTATGGGGCAGGAGCTATGGGGCGGGATCTATGGGGCGGGATCTATAAGGTGGGATCTATGGGGCAGAGATCTATGGGGCAGGAGCTATGGGGCTGGGGTCTATTGGGTGGGAGCTATGGGGCAGGGATCTGTGGGCTGGGGTCTATGGGGCGGGAGCTATGGGGTGGGGTCTATGGGGCTGGGGTCTATGGGTAGGATCTATGGGGCGGGATCTATGGGGCTGGCGTCTATGGGGCAGGGATCTATGGGGTGGGATCTATGGGTTGGGATCTATGGGGCGGGATCTATGGGGTGGGATCTATGGGGCTGGTGTCTATGGGGCAGGGATCTATGGGGTGGGATCTATGGGGCAGGATCTATGGGGCAGGGATCTATGGGATGGGATCTATGGGTTGGGATCTATGGGGCTGGGGTCTAAGGGTCAGGATCTATGGGGCTGCGGTCTATGGGGCAGGGATCAATGGGGCTGGGGTCTATGGGGCAGGGATCTATGGGGCAGGATCTATGGGGCTGGCGTCTATGGGGCAGGGATGTATGGGGTGGGATCTACGGGGCAGGGATCTATGGGGCTGGGGTCTATGGGGCAGGGATCTATGGGTCAGGAACTATGGGGCTGGGGTCTATGGGTCAGGATCTATGGGGCAGGGATCTATGGGGTTGGGGTCTAAGGGTCAGGATCTATGGGGCAGGGATCTATGGGGCGGGACCAATGGGGTGGGATCTATGGGGTGTGGGCAGTGATGGGGGATGATGTTATGGGGTGGTAAATGGGGTTGGGGAGGGGGGGGATAATGGGGGTGGATGGTGGCGCTATGGGGCAGGTTATGGGGCACTTATGGGTCCCTATGGGGTCTCTATGGCTTTCAATGGGTCCCTATGGGTCGCTATAGCGTCTCTATGGGGTCTCTATGGATCTCTCTGAGTCCCTATGGATTCTCTATGGGTGTATGGGTCTCTATGGGTTGCTATGGGGTCTCTATGGGTCTCTATGGGTTGCTATGGGGTCTCTATGGGTCCCTATGGGTCTCTATGGGGTCTCTATGGTTTCTCTATGGGTCGCTATGGGTCCCTATTGGTCTGTATGGGTCCCTATGAGGCTCTGTGGGGTCTCTATGGGGTCTCTATGGGGTCTCTATGGGTCCCTATGGGTCACTATGAGTTGCTATGGCTCTCCATGGGGTCTCTATGGGTCCCTATGGGGTCTCTATGGGGTCTCTATGGGTCTCTATGGCTCCCTATGGGGTCCCTATGGGGTTGCTATGGGTCCCTATGGGGTCTCTATGGAGTCTCTATGGTCTCTCTATAGGTCCCTATGGGTCGCTATGGGTCTCTATGTGTCCCTATGGGGTCTCTGTGTGTCGCTATGGGGTGTATATGGGTCTCTATGGGGTCTCTATGGACCCCTCTGTGTCCCTATGGGGTGTATATGGGTCTCTATGGGTCTCTGTGGGTCACTATGGGTTCCCTATGTGTCTCTATGGGTCTCTATGGGTCTCTATGTGTCCCTATGGGGTCCCTATGGGGTCGCTGTGGGTCCCACCTCGGAAGTACCCCCCATAGGAGCCCTGTTTGTGGTCCAGGACGCGCTCGTTGTTCTCCATGAGGGTCCCCAATTTCTCGGCCAGTTGTAGGGCCAGGTTCTGTTGGGGGGTGGGCTCCGTGCGATGCATCTGCACCGTCTGCGTGGGCTGGTCCAGGGACGCCTGTGGGGCAGGAGGGGCGGCGCTTAGGGGGCAGCCCCATAGCGAGCCCCACAAGTCATAGGGAAAGGATCCAATGCAATGCAATGGGGATGCGGTGTCCATCAGAGCATCCTCAGTGCCATAGGGTACCACTGTGAGCTAAGCATAGGGTAACGCTATGGGGCTGCCCCATAGCGAGCCCCACAAGTCATAGGGAAGGGGTCCAAGGTAAGGCTATGGGGCTGCCCCATAGCGAGCCCCACAAGTCGTAGGGAAGGGATCCAATGCAATGCAATGGGGATGCGGCGTCAATCAGAGCATCCTCACTGCCATAGGGTACCACTGTGAGCTAAGCATAGGGTAACGCTATGGGGCTGCCCCATAGCGAGCCCCCCAAGTCATAGGGAAGGGGTCCAATGAAGGGCTATGGGGCTGCCCCATAGCGAGCCCCAAAAGTCATAGGGAAGGGCTCCAATGTAAGGCTATGGGGCTGCCCCATAGCGAGCCCCACAAGTCATAGGGAGGAGCCTCAATATAAGGCTATGGGGATGCGGCGTCAATCAGAGCATCCTCACTGCCATAGGGTACCACTGTGAGCTAAGCATAGGGTAACGCTATGGGGCTGCCCCATAGCTAGCTCCCCAAGTCATAGGGAAGAGCTCCAATAAAGGGCTATGGGGCTGCCCCATAGCGAGCCCCACAAGTCATAGGGAAGGGATCCAATGGAAGGCTATGGGGATGCGGCGTCAATCACAGCATCCTCACTGCCATAGGGTACCACTGTGAGCTAAGCATAGGGTAACGCTATGGGGCTGCCCCATAGCGAGCCCCACAAGTCATAGGGAAGGGGTCCAATGTAACGCTATGGGGCTGCCCCATAGCGAGCCCCACAAGTCATAGGGAAGAGCCCCAATGCAATGCAATGGGGATGCGGCATCAATCAGAGCATCCTCACTGCCATAGGGTACCACTGTGAGCTAAGCATAGGGTAACGCTATGGGGCTGCCCCATAGCGAGCCCCACAAGTCATAGGGAAGAGCTCCAATGAAGGGCTATGGGGCTGCCCCATAGCGAGCCCCACAAGTCAGAGGGAAGAGCCCCAATGCAATGCAATGGGGATGCGGTGTCCATCAGAGCATCCTCAGTGCCATAGGGTACCACTGTGAGCTAAGCAAAGGGTAACGCTATGGGGCTGCCCCATAACGAGCTCCCTGAGGCATAAGAAAGGGCTCCAATGAAGGGCTATGGGGCTGCCCCATAGCGAGCCCCACAAGTCATAGGGAAGGGATCCAATGGAAGGCTATGGGGATGCGGCGTCAATCACAGCATCCTCACTGCCATAGGGTACCACTGTGAGCTAAGCATAGGGTAACGCTATGGGGCTGCCCCATAGCGAGCTCCCCGAGGCATAAGAAAGGGCTCCAATGAAGGGCTATGGGGCTGCCCCATAGCGAGCCCCACAAGTCATAGGGAAAGGATCCAATGCAATGCAATGGGGATGCGGTGTCCATCAGAGCATCCTCACTGCCATAGGGCGCCGCTATGGGGCTGCCCCATAAGTAACAGCCCACCCAATACCGTGCTATGGGGCTGCCCCATAGGTAAGAGCATCGGCCTGCAGCATCACTGCTATAGCGATGCCCCATAGAGCACAGCCCCACCAGACCCATAGCAAACATCCCACATGGACACAGCGCTATGGGGCTGCCCCATAGATCACATCCCCACCCAGACCCATTGCTGTGGGGCTGCCCCAGAGCTCCACAGCATCAATCTTCAGACCCCTTTCTATAGGGCTGCCCCATAGACACCACCACCCACCCGCCCCATAGCTCACACCCCCTTCAGCCCCATGTCCATGGGGCTGCCCCATAGACAACGCCACCCTCCTGCCCCATAGCTCACATCCCCCTCAGCCCCATATCCATGGGGCTGCCCCATAGCTCACACCCCCTTCAGCCCCATAGACGCCCCATCGCATCACCTACGTCTATGGGGCTGCCCCATAGCTCACACCCCCTTCTGCCCCATAGACGCCCCATCGCATCACCTACATCTATGGGGCTGCCCCATAGCTCACACCCCCTTCAGCCCCATAGACACCCCATCGCATCACCTACGTCTATGGGGCTGCCCCATAGCTCACACCCCCTTCAGCCCCATAGACACCCCATCGCATCACCTACGTCTATGGGGCTGCCCCATAGCTCACACCCCCTTCAGCCCCATAGACACCCCATCGCATCACCTACGTCTATGGGGCTGCCTCATAGACCACATCCCCACCCAGACCCATTGCTGTGGGGCTGCCCCATAGACACCGCCACCCACCCGCCCCATAGCTCACACCCCCTTCAGCCCCATATCCATGGGGCTGCCCCATAGACAACGCCACTCTCCTGCCCCATAGCTCGCATCCTCCTCAGCCCCATATCCATGGGGCTGCCCCATAGCTCACACCCCCTTCAGCCCCATAGACGCCCCATCGCATCACCTACGTCTATGGGGCTGCCCCATAGCTCACACCCCCTTCAGCCCCATAGACGCCCCATCGCATCACCTACGTCTATGGGGCTGCCCCATAGCTCACACCCCCTTCAGCCCCATAGACACCCCATCACATCACCTACGTCTATGGGGCTGCCCCATAGCTCACACCCCCTTCAGCCCCATAGACACCCCATCGCATCACCTACGTCTATGGGGCTGCCCCATAGCTCACATCCCCTTCAGCCCCATAGACGCCCCATCGCATCACCTACGTCTATGGGGCTGCCCCATAGACCACATCCCCAACCCAGCCCCACACCTATGGGGCTGCCCCATAGCTCCCCTTAACCCCCCCCCCCCCATCTCCCCATCCCTCCCATAGACCCACAGCACCTCCCGCCCCATTGAAACCCCCCCCCCCCCATGCCCCATTGGGACCCCTTGGGACGCGCTATGGGTCCCCTGCCCCATAAGTAGGGGGCCTATGGGGCTCACCATGAGCTCCTCGTTGATGATCATCTTGCTGATGATGCTGTGCACCGTGGGGAGGTCCAGCTCAAACATGGCCGAGAGGATCTCCATGCTATGGGGCAGGGAGAGGGTCAGCCCCATAGATGGGTAGGGTCAGCCCCATAGATCACCAGGGTCAGCCCCATTGATGGTCATGGTCAGCCCCATTGATGGTCATGGTCAGCCCCATAGATCGCCAGGGTCAGCCCCATAGATGGGCAGGGTCAGCCCCATAGATGGGCAGGGTCAGTCCCATTGATGGTCATGGTCAGCCCCATAGATGGTCATGGTCAGCCCCATAGATGGCCATGGTCAGCCCCATAGATGGTCATGGTCAGCCCCATAGATGGGCATGGTCAGCCCCATAGATGGGCAGGGTCAGCCCCATTGATGGTCAGCCCCATTGATGGTCATGGTCAGCCCCATAGATGGCCATGGCCAGCCCCATAGATGGGCAGGGTCAGCCCCATTGATGGTCATGATCAGCCCCATAGATGGGCAGGGTCAGACCCATTGAGGGTCATGGTCAGACCCATTGATGGGCAGGGTCAGCCCCATTGATGGGCAGGGTCAGCCCCATTGATGGCCATGGTCAGCCCCATTGATGGTAATAGACAGCCCCATAGATGGTCATGGTCAGCCCCATTGATGGCCATGGTCAGCCCCATAGATGGTCATGGTCAGCCCCATAGATGGTCATGGTCAGCCCCATTGATGGTCATGGTCAGCCCCATAGATCACCAGGGTCAGCCCCATAGATCACCAGGGTCAGCCCCATAGATCACCAGGGTCAGCCCCATAGATGGTCATGGTCAGCCCCATAGATGGTCATGGTCAGCCCCATAGATGGGCAGGGTCAGCCCCATTGATGGCCATGGTCAGCCCCATAGATGGCCATGGTCAGCCCCATTGATGGGCATGGTCAGCCCCATAGATGGTCATGGTCAGCCCCATAGATGGTCATGGTCAGCCCCATTGATGGTCATGGTCAGCCCCATTGATGGTCATGGTCAGCCCCATAGATGGGCATGGTCAGACCCATTGAGGGTCATGGTCAGCCCCATTGATGGTAATAGACAGCCCCATAGATGGTCATGGTCAGCCCCATTGATGGTCATGGTCAGCCCCACTGATGGTCATGGTCAGCCCCATTGATGGTAATAGCCCCATAGATGGTCATGGTCAGCCCCATTGATGGCCATGGTCAGCCCCATAGATCGCCAGGGTCAGCCCCATTGATGGTCATGGTCAGCCCCATAGATCACCAGGGTCAGCCCCATAGATGGGCAGGGTCAGCCCCATAGATCACCAGGGTCAGCCCCATAGATGGTCATGGTCAGCCCCATAGATGGGCAAGGTCAGCCCCATAGATCACCAGGGTCAGCCCCATTGATGGTCAGCCCCATTGATGGTCAGGGTCAGCCCCATTGAGGGTCATGGTCAGCCCCATAGATGGGCAGGGTCAGCCCCATAGATGGGCAAGGTCAGCCCCATAGATGGGCATGGCCAGCCCCATAGATGGGCAGGGTCAGCCCCATAGATGGGCAGGGTCAGCCCCATAGATGGACATGGTGAGCCCCATTGATGGTCATGGTCAGCCCCATAGATCACCAGGGTCAGCCCCATAGATGGTCACGGTCAGCCCCATAGATGGTCATGGTCAGCCCCATTGATAGTCATGGTCAGCCCCATAGATGGTCATGGTCAGCCCCATAGATGGTCATGGTCAGCCCCATTGATAGTCATGGTCAGCCCCATAGATGGTCATGGTCAGCCCCATAGATGGTCATGGTCAGCCCCATTGATGGTCATGGTCAGCCCCATTGATGGTCATGGTCAGCCCCATAGATACCCATACCCAACCCCATAGATACCCATGGCCAGCCCCATAGATAACCATCCCCAACCCCATTGATGACCATACCCAACCCCATTGATCCCCATCCCCAACCCCATAGATACCCACGGCCAGCCCCATAGATACCCATGGCCAGCCCCATAGATACCCATCCCCAACCCCATTGATGACCATACCCAGCCCCATTGATACCCATGGCCAGCCCCATAGATATCTATACCCAACCCCATAGATACCCATCCCCAACCCCATAGATACCCATGGCCAGCCCCATAGATGCCCATACCCAACCCCATAGATACCCATACCCAACCCCATTGATCCCCATACCCAACCCCATAGATACCCACGGCCAGCCCCATAGATACCCATGGCCAACCCCATAGATACCCATACCCAACCCCATTGATGACCATACCCAGCCCCATTGATACCCATGGCCAGCCCCATAGATATCTATACCCAACCCCATAGATACCCATACCCAACCCCATAGATGCCCATACCCAACCCCATAGATACCCATCCCCAACCCCATAGATCCCCATGGCCAGCCCCATAGATACCTGTACCCAACCCCATAGATACCCATGGCCAGCCCCATAGATACCCATACCCAACCCCATTGATGACCGTACCCAACCCCATTGATCCCCATCCCCAACCCCATTGATCCCCATCCCCAACCCCATTGATACCCATGGCCAGCCCCATAGATACCCACAGCCAGCCCCATAGATACCCACGGCCAGCCCCATAGATGTCCCCGCTGCCCCATAGCGCCCCACCTGATGGAGTCATAGACGCTGCTGTAGGTGAACAAGTAGGTCCGGAGCGATTCCTCCTGGATCTTCCTATGGGGTCACGGGACCCCCAAGTGGACCTCAATGGGGAGCCCCATTGAGACCCATTGAGACCCTCCCCACCCCATTGAGCCCCATTGAGACCCCCCCCCCACCCCATTGAGCCCCATTGACCCCCATTGACTCCCATTGACCCCCATTGCCCCCCATTGCCTCCCATTGACCCCAGTTGACTCCCATTGACCCCCATTGACTCCCATTGACCCCCATTGACCCCCACTGCCCCCCATTGACTCCCATTGACCCCCATTGACTCCCATTGACCTCCATTGACCCAACTGGATCCCCATTGACCATTGACCCCCATTGACTCCCATTGACCCCATTGACTCCCATTGATCCCCATTGACCCCCATTGACTCCCATTGACCCCCATTGACTCCCAGACCTCCATTGATCTCCATTGACCCCCATTGACTCCCATTGACCCCCATCGCACCCCACTGACTCCCATTGACCCCCATTGACCCCCACTGACTCCCAATGCCCCCCATTGACTCCCATTGACTCCCATTGACCCCCATTGCCCATTGACTCCCATTGACTCCCATTGACCCCCATTGACCCCCATTGCCCATTGACTCCCATTGACTCCCATTGACCCCCACTGCCCCCCATTGACTCCCATTGACCCCCATTGCCCCCCATTGACTCCCATTGCCCCCATTGACTCCCATTGACCCCCATTGAATCCCATTCACCCCCATTGCCCCCCATTGGCTCCCATTGACCCCCATTGCCCCCCATTGACTCCCATTGCCCCCCCTTGACTCCCATTGACCCCCATTGCCCCCCACTGCCCCCCATTGACCCAACTGGATCCCCATTGACCATTGACTCCCATTGACCTCCATTGACTCCCATTGACCCCCATTGACCCCCATTGACCCCCACTGCCCCCCATTGACTCCCATTGACCCCCACTGACCCCCATTGACCTCTATCGACCCCCATTGACTCAACTGGATCCCCATTGACCACTGACCCTCACTGACACCCATTGACTCCCATTGACCCCCATTGACTCCCATTGACCCCCACTGTCCCCCATTGACTCCCATTGACCCCCATTGACCTCTATCGTCCCCCATTGACCCAACTGGATCCCCATTGACCACTGACCCCCACTGACTCTCATTGCCCCCCACTGAACCCCATTGACTCAAATTTGACCTCCATTGACCCCCACTGACCCCCATTGACTCCCATTGACCCCCATTGACTCCCATTGACCTCTATCGACCCCCATTGACCCAACTGGATTCCCATTGACCATTGACCCCCATTGACCCCCATTGACTCCCATTGCCTCCCATTGACCCCCATTGACACCCATTGACTCCCATTGACTCCCACTGACCTCCATTGACCTCCATTGACCCAAATGGATTCCCATTGACCATTGACCCCCATCTCCCCCCATTGACTCCCATTGACCCCCATTGAGTACCATTGACCCCCATTGACTCCCATTGACCCAACTGGATCCCCATTGACCATTGACCCCCATTGACCCCCATTGCCTCCCATTGGCCTCCATTGACTCGCATTGGCTGCCATTGACTCCCATTGACTCCCATTGGCCCCCATTGACTCCCATTGACCCCCATTGACTCCCATTGACCTCCATTGACTCCCATTGTCCCCCATTGACCCAACTGGATCCCTATTGACCACTGACTCCCATTGAGCCCCATTGACTCCCATTGACCCCCATTGTCCCCCATTGACCCCCATTGCCTCCCATTGCCTCCCATTGCCGCCCATTGACTCCCATTGACCCCCATTGACCCCCATTGACCCCCATTGACTCCCATTGACCCCCATTGCCCCCATTGACCCCCACTGCCCCCCATTGCCCCCCAACTCACCGCACGAGCATGGCGCGGACCTTGTCGGCCTCGGGGAAGAGGTCCCACACTTTGCCGTTCATCTTCTCGTTGACCACGTAGCGATGGCAGCTCCGCCAATCCCCCATCTTCATGGCCTTGGAGGCGGCCACCACGTGCTCGCGCATGGATTCCGGGGGTCCTGTGGGGCGGGAGAGGCGAAGGTTGACCCAGAGGCGTGGGGAGCCAGAGAGAGACCCATAGATTGATCCAGAGCCCCATAGATTGACCCAGAGGTTTGGGGAGCCAGAGAGAGCCCCATAGATTGATCCAGAGCCCCATAGATTGACCCAGAGGTGTGGGGAGCCAGAGAGAGACCCATAGATTGATCCAGAGCCCCATAGATTGACCCAGAGGTTTGGGGAGCCAGAGAGAGCCCCATAGATTGATCCAGAGCCCCATAGATTGACCCAGAGGTGTGGGGAGCCAGAGAGAGACCCATAGATTGATCCAGAGCCCCATAGATTGACCTAGAGATGTGACCCATAGATTGACGCAGAGGTGTGGGGAGCCAGAGAGAGACCCATAGATCGATCCAGAGCCCCATAGATTGACCCAGAGACCCATAGATTGATCCAGAGCCCCATAGATTGACCCAGAGATGTGACCCATAGATTGACCCAGAGATGTGACCCATAGATTGACTCAGAGATGTGACCCATAGATTGACCCAGAGGTGTGGGGAGCCAGAGAGAGACCCATAGATTGATCCAGAGCCCCATAGATTGACCTAGAGATGTGGGGACCCAGAGCCCCATAGATTGACCCAGAGATGTGACCCAGAGAGAGCCCCATAGATTGACCCAGAGATGTGACCCCCTTAGGGAGCCCCATAGATTGACCCAGAGCCCCATAGAGAGCCCCATAGATTGACCCAGAGGTGTGGGGAGCCAGAGAGAGCCCCATAGATTGATCCAGAGCCCCATAGATTGACCCAGAGGTGTGGGGAGCCAGAGAGAGACCCATAGATTGATCCAGAGCCCCATAGATTGACTCAGAGATGTGACCCATAGATTGACCCAGAGGTGTGGGGAGCCAGAGAGAGCCCCATAGATTGATCCAGAGCCCCATAGATTGACCCAGAGGTGTGGGGAGCCAGAGAGAGCCCCATAGATTGAGTGCCCCATAGATTGACCCAGAGCCCCATAGATCGACCCAGAGATGTGACCCATAGAGAGTCCCATACATGAACCCAGAGAGTGCCCCATAGACTGACCAAGAGCGCCCCACAGATTGACTCAATGGGGATCAATGGGGACTCAATGGGGATCAATGGGGCTCAATGGGGACTCAATGGGGATCAATGGGGACTCAATGGGAGCTCAATGGGGAGTCAATGGGAGCTCAATGGGGAGTCAATGCGGATCAATGGGGACTCAATGGGGGTCAATGGGGACTCAATGGAGGTCAACGGGAGCTCAATGGGGATCAATGGGGACTCAATGGGAGCTCAATGGGGATCAATGGGGATCAATGGGGATCAATGGGGACTCAATAGGGATCAATGGGGACTCAATGGGGATCAATGGGGCTCAATGGAGATCAATGGGGATCAATGGGGATCAATGGGAACTCAATGGGGATCAATGGAGACTCAATGGGGATCAATGGGGACTCAATGGGGATCAATGGGAACTCAATGGGGATCAATGGGAACTCAATGGGGATCAATGGGAACTCAATAGGGATCAATGGGGACTCAATGGGGATCAATGGGAACTCAATGGGGATCAATGGGGACTCAATGGGGATCAATGGGGATCAATGGGGAATCAATGGGGACTCAATGGGGATCAATGGGGATCAATGGGAACTCAATGGGGATCAATGGGGACTCAATGGAGGTCAACAGGGACTCAATGGGGACTCAATGGGGATCAATGGGAACTCAATGGGGACTCAATGGGGACTCAATGGGGATCAATGGGAACTCAATAGGGATCAATGGGGACTCAATGGGGATCAATGGGGCTCAATGGAGATCAATGGGGATCAATGGGGATCAATGGGAACTCAATGGGGATCAATGGGGACTCAATGGGGATCAATGGGAACTCAATGGGGATCAATGGGAACTCAATGGGGATCAATGGGGACTCAATAGGGATCAATGGGAACTCAATGGGGGTCAATGGGGATCAATGGGAACTCAATGGGGATCAATGGGGACTCAATGGGGATCAATGGGAACTCAATGGGGATCAATGGGGAATCAATGGGGACTCAATGCAGGTCAACGGGAGCTCAATGGGGATCAATGGGGACTCAATGGGGATCAACGGGAGCTCAATGGGGATCAATGGGGACTCAATGGGGACTCAAGGTGAACTCAATAGGGATCAATGGGGACTCAATGGGGATCAATGGGGACTCAATGGGGATCAATGGGGACTCAATGTGAACTCAATGGGGATCAATGGGGACTCAATGGAGGTCAACGGGAGCTCAATGGGGACTCAATGGGGACTCAATGGGGATCAATGGGAGCTCAATGGGGATCAATGGGGACTCAATGGGGATCAATGGGGACTCAATGGGGACCCAATGGAGGTCAACAGGGACCCAATGGGGACTCAATGGGGATCAATGGTGATCAATGGGGACTCAATGGAGGTCAACAGGGACCCAATGGGGACTCAATGGGGATCAATGGGGACTCAATAGGGAATCAATGGGGATCAATGGGGACTCAATGGGGATCAATGGGGACTCAATGGAGGTCAACAGGGACTCAATGGGGACTCAATGGAGGTCAATGGGAACACAATGGGGGTCAATGGGGACTCAATGGGGATCAATGGGGACTCAATAGGAACTCAATGGAGATCAATAGGGACTCAATGGCACTCAATGGAAGTCAATAAGGACTCAATGGAGACTCAATGGGGGTCAATGGGGACTCAATGGGGACTCAATGGAGGCCAACAGGGACTCAATGGGGACTCAATGGAGGTCAACGGGGACTCAATGGGGATCAATGGAGGTCAATGGGGACTCAATGGGGACTCAATGGAGGTCAACGGGAGCTCAATGGGGACTCAATGGGGGTCAATGGGGCCTCAATGGGGAATCAATGGGGCCTCAATGGGGCTTCACTGGCCCCCCCACCATGCACCCACCGAGCAGGGTCTGCCTCTCTCCCACGCGGAGCTGATGATGGAACTGCTTGCTGATCATGGGGACCCAATGGGGATCAATGGGGACTCAATGGGGATCAATGGGGATCAATGGGGACTCAATGGGGACTCAATGGGGATCAATGGGGATCAATGGAGACTCAATGGGGATCAATGGGGACTCAATGGGGACTCAATGGGGATCAATGGGGATCAATGGAGACTCAATGGGGATCAATGGGGACTCAATGAGGGTCAATGGGGACTCAATGGGAATCAATGGGGGTCAATGGGGACTCAATGGGGATCAATGGGGACTCAATGGGAATCAATGGGGACTCAATGGGGATCAATAGGGATCAATGGGGACTCAATGGGGATCAATGGGGATCAATAGGGATCAATGGGGACTCAATGGGGATCAATGGGGATCAATGGGGATCTATGGGGATCAATGGGGGTCAATGGGGACTCAATGGGGATCAATGGGGATCAATGGAAACTCAATGAGAACACAATGGGGACTCAATGAGGACAACGGGAGCTCAATGGGGATCAATGGGGATCAGTGGGGACTCAATGGGGATCAATGGGGACTCAATGGGAGCTCAATGGGGAGTCAATGCGGATCAATGGGGACTCAACGGAGGTGAATGAGAACTCAATGGGGACTCAATGGAGGTCAATGGGAACTCAATGGGGATCAATGTGGACTCAATGGGGACTCAAAGGGAACTCAACGGGGGTCAATGGGGACTCAATGGAGTTCAACGGGGACTCAATGGGGATCAATGGGAACTCAATGGAGGTCAACGGGAGCTCAATGGGGATCAATGGGAACTCAATGGAGGTCAACGGGAGCTCAATGGGGATCAATGAGAACTCAATGGGGATCAATGGGGACTCAATGGGGATCAATGGGAACTCAATGGGGATCAATGGGGACTCAATGGGGATCAATGGGAACTCAACGGAGGTCAATTCGGACTCAATGGAGTTCAACGGGGACTCAATGGGGATCAATGGGAACTCAATGGAGGTCAACGGGAGCTCAATGGGGATCAATGGGAACTCAATGGAGGTCAACGGGAGCTCAATGGGGATCAATGAGAACTCAATGGGGACTCAATGGGGACTCAATGGGGACTCAATGGGGACTCAACGGAGGTCAATGGGGACTCAATGGAGTTCAACGGGGACTCAATGGGGATCAATGGGAACTCAATGCAGGTCAACGGGAGCTCAATGGGGATCAATGGGAACTCAATGGAGGTCAACGGGAGCTCAATGGGGATCAATGAGAACTCAATGGGAACTCAATGGGGACTCAATGGGGATCAATGGGAACTCAACGGAGGTCAATTCGGACTCAATGGGCACCCAATAGTGATCGATGGGCCCTCCTCCATGCACCCACCGAGCAGGGGCTGCCTCTCTCCCACGCGGAGCTGATGATGGAACTGCTTGCTGATCATGCGGCGGCGGGCGTCGAACTCGTGCGCCGCCATGTAAGGGATCTCCAGGAGCATGGCGGCCACCAGGTAGACGCATTCGAGGAGCTCCAGGTTGACGTGCATGTGGAAGGGCACCTGGCGCCTCTTCTCCACCTTCTCCTGCTCGGGGTTGCGCTCCTGGAGGCTCCGTAGGAGCAAGCCTTGACCCAAAAGCTCCTTGGCGCGCCCGGAGGATTGGATGTCCAAGAGGGCGTTGTGGGCGTCCTTGATGAGGCCTTGGCGGAAGGCGCAGATGCCCAACTGGACCATGGTGCGGTTGTAGAGGATCTGGAAGGGGGGGGAAATGTGGGGTGAGGTTGGTTATGGGGCAGGGAAGGCGTTGGGGTCAATGGGAGAAGGATTGAGGGGGAAAGAAGGGCGTCGGAGTCAAGAGGAACCTCATGGAGAGGTTGGTAGGGAAAGACTTGGGGGTCAATGGGGATGATGAGAGATGAAGTTATGGGGTCTATGGGGTCACAGGACTCAATGGGGGTCAATGGAAGTCAATGGGAGAAGGGCTTGGGGGTCTGGGAGTGGTGGGACTCAAGAGGAACCTCATGGAGATGTTGGGGGTGAAGGACTTGGGGGTCAATGGGGATGATGAGAGATGAAGTTATGGGGTCTATGGGGTCATAGGACTCAATGGGGGTCAATGGAAGTCAATGGGAGAAGGGCTTGGGGGTCTGGGAGTGGTGAGACTCAAGAGGAACCTCATGGAGATGGTGGTAGGGAAAGACTTGGGGGTCAAAGGGGATGATGGGAGATGAAGTTATGGGGTCTATGGGGTCACAGGACTCAATGGGGGTCAATGGAAGTCAATGGGAGAAGGACTTGGGGGTCAGGGAGTGGTGGGACACAAGAGGAACCTCATGGAGACGTTGGGGGTGAAGGACTTGGGGGTCAAAGGGGATGATGGGAGATGAAGTTATGGGGTCTATGGGGTCACAGGACTTAATGGGGGTCAATGGAAGTCAATGGGAGAAGGACTTGGGGGTCGGGGAGTGGTGGGACTCAAGAGGAACCTCATAGAGATGATGGGGGTGAAGGACTTGGGGGTCAATGGGGATGATGGGGAATGAAGTTATGGGGTCCATGGGTCAATGTGTGGGTCAGACCTGCACGGGGGGGTCGGCGTGCTGGATGTTGTCCTGCAGGTGGGACATGAGCATGAGGTCTCGGGCCGGGTACCAGCGGCTGTGCAGCGCGTGGTGGTAGATGTGGCAGAGGATGGCGCAGGTGCGGATGCGGTCCGTGCGGTCCTTGGCGTAGATGAACTTGCAGAGGCGCTCCATGAGGGCCGCCGAGTCCTCGCCGCCGGCGCCTGTGTGACGTCAGTGATGATGTCATCAGTGATGTCATCATCAGCATTGATATCATCATCATTGACGTCATCATTGACATCATCATCCATCATTAGCATCGTCATCGATATCATCATCGACACCCTCATCCACCATTGACATCATCATCATTGACGTCATCGACATCATCATCCATCATTAGCATCGTCATTGATATCATCATCGACACCCTCATCCATCATTGACATCCTCATCCATCATTGACATCATTGATATCATCATCGACATCATCATCGATATCATCATCGACATCATCATCCATCATTACCATCGTCATCGATATCATCATCGACATCCTCATCCATCATTGACATCATCATCATTGATATCATCATCATTGACATCATCATCGACATCATCATCAACATCATTGATATCATCATCGACATCATCATCCATCATTAGCATCGTCATCGATATCATCATCAACATCCTCATCCATCATTGACATCCTCATTCATCATTGACATCATCGATATCATCATTGACATCATCATCGATATCATCATCGACATCATCATCCATCATTAGCATCGTCATCGATATCATCATCGACACCCTCATCCATCATTGACATCATCATCATTGACATCATCATCATTGATATCATCATCGACATCATCATCCATCATTAGCATCGTCATCGATATCATCATCGACACCCTCATCCATCATTGACATCATCATCATTGACATCATCATCGATATCATCATCGACATCATCATCCATCATTAGCATCGTCATCGATATCATCATTGACACCCTCATCCATCATTGACATCATCATCATCATTGACATCATCATTGACATCATCATCAACATCATTGATATCATCATCGACATCATCATCCATCATTAGCATCATCATCGATATCATCATCGACATCCTCATCTATCATTGACATCATCATCATTGACATCATCATTGACATCATCATCATCATCATCATTGATATCATCATCGACATCATCATCCATCATTAGCATCGTCATCGATATCATCATCAACACCCTCATCCATCATTGACATCATCATCATCATTGACATCATCATTGACATCATCATCATCATCATCATCATCATCATCATCCATCATTAGCATCGTCATCGATATCATCGACACCCTCATCCATCATTGACATCATCATCATCATTGACATCATCATTGACATCATCAACATCATCATCATTGATATCATCATCGACATCATCATCCATCATTAGCATCGTCATCGATATCATCATCGACACCCTCATCCATCATTGACATCATCATCATTGACATCATCATCATTGATATCATCATCGACATCATCCATCATTAGCATCGTCATTGATATCATCATCGACACCCTCATCCATCATTGACATCCTCATTCATCATTGACATCATCATTGACATCATCATCATCATCGATATCATCATCGACATCATCATCCATCATTAGCATCGTCATCGATATCATCGACACCCTCATCCATCATTGACATCCTCATTCATCATTGACATCATCGATATCATCATTGACATCATCATCACTGATATCATCATCAACATCATCATCCATCATTAGCATCGTCATCGATATCATCATCGACACCCTCATCTGTCATTGACATCATCATCATTGACATCATCATTGACATCATCATCATCATTGATATCATCATCGACATCATCATCCATCATTAGCATCGTCATCGATATCATCATCGACACCCTCATCCATCATTGACATCATCATCATCATTGACATCATCATTGACATCATCAACATCATCATCATTGATATCATCATCGACATCATCATCCACCATTAGCATCGTCATCGACATCATTGACATCATCGATATCATCATTGACATCATCATCATCGACATCATCATCATCATCCATCATTGTCCATCATCATCATCATCATTGACATCATCCATCATCATCATCAACATCATCATTGACATCATCATCATTGATATCATCAACATCATCGACATCATCATCGATATCATCATCGACATCATTATCATTGACATCATCATCATCACTCATCATCACCATCCTACCTCACCCCATAGCCCTTATACCCTCCATAACCCCCACACCCCCCACCCCCCCTATACCCCCCATATCCCCCATCCCCCCCACACCCCCCATACACCCCACATCCCCCATCCGCCCCACACCCCCTATACCCCCCATATCCCCATCCCCCCAACACCCCCTATACCCCCCACCCCCCCCACACCCCCTATGCCCCCCATACCCACAATAATCCATACCCCCCATATCCCCCCCACACCCCCATTATCCCCATCCCCCCCCACACCCCCCATACCCCCTATACCCCCCATATCCCCATCCCCCCCACACCCCCCATACCCCCTATCGACCCCATACCTCCCACACCCCCATCCCCCCCCCACCCCCCATACCCCTACACTCCCATGCCCCCCATATCCCCCATCCCCCCCACACCCCCTACACCCCCCATTATCCCCACCCCCCCCACCCCCCCAATAATCCATCCCCCCCCATATCCCCCCATACCCCCTATCCACCCCATACCTCCCACACCCCCATCCCCCCCACACCCCCCATACCCCATCCCCCCCACACCCCCTATACCCCCCACCCCCCCCACACCCCCCATCCCCCCCACACCCCCCATCCCCCCCACACCCCCTATACCCCCCATATCCCCATCCCCCCCACACCCCACACCCCCCACACCCCCTATACCCCCCACATCCCCCATCCCCCCATATCCCCATCCCCCCCACACCCCCCATACTCCCCCACACCCCCTATACCCCCCATCTCCCCCATACCCCCAATAAACCATAACCCCCATACCCCATCCCCCCCACATCCCCCATAACCCCCATTATCCCCATCCCCCCCACACCCCACACCCACCCCATAGCCACCCCCCATCCCCCCCACACTCACCCCCCATCTGCCCCTCCCCGTAGTCGAACTTGTAATAGGTGTGGAGGATGCGGCGCAGGAACACCCGGCACAGCTCCTCGGGGGACCCCTTCTCCTGCAGGTACCGCTGCAGGCGGGCGATGATCCCGCACACCCGCGCCTCGTCCTTCAGCTGCTCCACGTACTCTGGGGGGCAGAGATACATAGGGGTCTCTATGGGGCGCTATGGGGCGCTATGGGGTCGCTATGGGTCTCTATGGGGCGCTATGGGTCTCTATGGGGTCCCTATGGGTCACTATGGGTCCCTATGTGGGTCCCTATGGGTCTCTATGGGTCCCTATGGGTCTCTATGGGACCCCTTCTCCTGCAGGTACCGCTGCAGGCGGGCGATGATCCCGCACACCCGCGCCTCGTCCTTCAGCTGCTCCACGTACTCTGGGGGGCAGAGATACATAGGGGTCTCTATGGGTCCCTATGGGGTCTCTATGGGTCTCTATGGGTCTCTATGGGTCTCTATGGGGTCTCTATGGGGGGTAATGGGGTCCTAAGGGGGTCCTATGGGGATGCTATGGGGAGTAATGGGTCTCTATGGGTCGCTATGGGTCACTATGGGGTGTCTATGGGTCGCTATGGGGTGTCTATGGGTCTCTATGGGTCTCTATGGGTCGCTATGGGGTGTCTATGGGTCACTATGGGTCTCTATGGGGTGCTATGGGGTCTCTATGGGTCGCTATGGGGTCTCTATGGGTCTCTATGGGGTCTCTATGGGTCTCTATGGGTCTCTATGGGTCCCTATGGGTCTCTATGGGTCTCTATGGGTCTCTATGGGTCTCTATGGGTCCCTATGGGTCTCTATGGGTCTCTATGGGTCTCTATGGGGTCTCTATGGGGGAGAATGGGGTCCTAAGGGGGTCCTATGGGGATGCTATGGGGAGAAATGGGTCTCTATGCGTCGCTATGGGTCACTATGGGGTCTCTATGGGTCGCTATGGGTCACTATGGGTCCCTATGGGTCCCTACGTGGGTCCTATGGGGTCCCTATGGGTCTCTATGTGGTCCCTATGGGTCCCTATGTGGGTCCCTATGGGTCCCTATGGGGTCCCTATGGGTCTCTATGGGTCTCTATGGGGTCTCTATGGGTCTCTATGGGGTCTCTATGGGTCTCTATGGGGTCTCTATGGGGGAGAATGGGGTCCTAAGGGGGTCCTATGGGGATGCTATGGGGGTAATGGGTCTCTATGGGTCACTATGGGTCGCTATGGGACTCTATGGGGTCTCTATGGGTCGCTATGGGGTCCCTATGGGTCACAATGGGTCCCTATAGGGTGTCTATGGGTCACTATGGGGTCTCTATGGGTCGCTATGGGTCACTATGGGGTCCCTATGGGTCCCTACATGGGTCCTATGTGTCTCCATGGGTCCCTATGTGTTCCCTGTGGGTCTCTATGGGGTCTCTATGGCTCTCTATGGTTCCCTATGGGTCGCTATGGGTCTCTATGGGTCGCTATGGGTCTCTATGGGTTTCTATGGGTCGCTATGGGGTTACCTTGCGAGTGTGGGTCCGTGTTCTGCATGATCTTGGTGAACTCCTCGTCCATTCGCTCCACCAGGGTCAGGATGCAGCCGCGGACGCGGTAGGGCTGGAAAGGGGGGCAGGACCCATAAGTGTGGGGCAAGACCCATAAGTGTGGGGCAGGAGCCACAAGTGTGGGGCAGGAGCCACAAGTGTGGGGCAGGACCCATAAGTGTGGGGCAGGACCCACAAGTGTGGGGCAGGAGCCACAAGTGTGGCGCAGGACCCATAAGTGTGGGGCAGGACCCACAAGTGAAGTGCAGGAACCACAAGTGTGGGGCAGGAGCCGTAAGTGTGGGGCAGCACCCATAAGTGAGGGTCTGGACCCACAAGTGTGGGGCAGTACCCACAAGTGTGGGGCAGGACCCACAAGTGAGGTGCAGGAGCCACAAGTGTGGGGCAGGACCCACAAGTGAGGTGCAGGACCCATAAGCGTGGGGCAGGACCCACAAGTATGGGGCAGGAGCCACAAGTGTGGGACAGGACCCACAAGTGTGGGGCAGGAGCCACAAGTGTGGGGCAGGAGCCATAAGTGCGGGGCAGCGCCCATAAGTGAGGGGCTGGACCCACAAGTGAGGTGCAGGACCCATAAGTGTGGGGCAGGACCCATAAGTGTGGGGCAGGATCCACAAGTGAGGTGCAGGACCCACAAGTGAGGTGCAGGAACCACAAGTGAGGTGCAGGACCCACAAGTGTGGGGCAGGAGCCACAAGTGTGGGGCAGCACCCATAAGTGAGGGTCTGGACCCACAAGTGTGGGGCAGGAGCCATAAGTGTGGGGCAGTACCCACAAGTGTGGGGCAGGACCCACAAGTGAGGTGCAGGAGCCACAAGTGTGGGGCAGGACCCACAAGTGAGGTGCAGGACCCATAAGTGTGGGGCAGGACCCACAAGTGTGGGGCAGGACCCACAAGTATGGGGCAGCACCCACAAGTGTGGGGCAGGACCCACAAGTGTGGGGCAGGAAGCATAAGTGTGGGGCAGGACCCATAAGTGAGGGGCAGGACCCACAAGTGTGGGGCAGGACCCACAAGTGTGGGGCAGGACCCATAAGTGTGGGTCTGGACCCATAAGTGTGGGGCAGCACCCATAAGTGTGGGGCAGGACCCACAAGTGAGGTGCAGGAGCCACAAGTATGGGGCAGGAGCCATAAGTGTGGGGCAGGACCCATAAGTGTGGGGCTGGACCCACAAGTGAGGTGCAGGACCCATAAGTGTGGGGCAGGACCCACAAGTGAAGTGCAGGAGCCACAAGTATGGGGCAGCACCCGTAAGTGAGGGTCTGGACCCACAAGTGTGGGGCAGGAGCCATAAGTGTGGGGCAGGACCCATAAGTGTGGGGCAGGACCCATAAGTGAGGGTCTGGACCCACAAGTGTGGGGCAGGACCCATAAGTGTGGGGCAGGACCCACAAGTATGGGGCAGGACCCACAAGTGAGGTGCAGGAACCACAAGTGTGGGGCAGGAGCCGTAAGTGTGGGGCAACACCCATAAGTGAGGGTCTGGACCCACAAGTGTGGGGCAGGACCCATAAGTGTGGGGCAGGACCCACAAGTGTGGGGCAGGACCCATAAGTGTGGGGCAGCACCCATAAGTGATGGGCTGGAACCATAAGTGAGGGGCTGGACCAATAAGTGTGGGGCTGGACCCATAGATGTGGTCCCAGACCCATAGATATGGACCCCAAACCCATCACTGCACCCTCCAGCCCCATAGAGCCCCACAGACTCCAACAGACCTGCCACGGAAACGCCGTAGACACCCTATAGTGCCCCATAGACACCCCATAGACACCCCACAGACCCCCCCATAGCCCCCTATAGACCCCCCATAGCCACCCTATAGCCCCCCATAGCTGCCCCATAGACCCCCATAGAGACCTATATACGCCCTATAGACCCCCATATACACCCTATAGCCCCCCATAGCCGCCCCATAGACCCTCATAGAGACCCATATACACTCTATAGACCCCCATAGACCCCCCATAGAGACCCCATAGCTGCCCCATAGCCACCCCACAGAGACCCACAGCGCCCCATAGGCCCTCATATACACCCCACAGAGACCCACAGCGCCCCATAGCCACCCCATAGCCCCCCACAGACACTCCAGAGCCCCCCCACAGAACCCCATAGAGACCCCATAGCCCCTCATAGACACCCCACAGAAACCCATGCACCCCACAGCCGCCCCATAGCCACCCCACAGCCCCCCCATAGACCCACAGCACCCCATAGCCGCCCCATAGCTGCCCCATAGCCACCCCATATCCTCCCCCATAACCACCCCATAGCCATCCCATACCCCCCCATAACCACCCCATAGCTGCCCCATATACTCCCCATACTGCCCCACACCTGCCCCATAGCGCCCCATAGCTGCCCCATACCCACCCCATACCCCCCCCATACCCGCCCTATAGCGCCCCACACCCGCCCCACACCCGCCCCATATACACCCCATAGCTGCCCCATATACACCCTGTAGCGCCCCATAGCTGCCGCACACCTGGCCCATAGCTGCCCCATAACCACTCCACAGCTTCCCCATAGCGCCCCATAGCCGCCCCATAACCACCCCATAGCCGCCCCATATACACCCCATAGCTGCCCCATAGCCACCCCACACCCGCCCCATAGCGCCCCATAGCTGCCCCACACCTGTCCTATAGTGCCCCATAGCTGCCCCACACCCGCCCCACACCCACCCCATAACCACCCCATACCCCCCCATAACCACCCCATAGCTGCCCCATACCCCCCCATAGCTGTCCCATAACTGCCCCATATCCACCCCATACCCCCCCATAACCGCCCCATATCCACCCCACAACCCCCCCATAACCCCCCCATAACCACCCCATACCCCCCCATAACCACCCCATACCCACCCCATAGGATCCCCATAGCTGCCCCACAGCCGCCCCATAGCTGCCCCATAGCCGCCCCATAGACGTCGCATAGCCGTCC
>NW_026916189.1:0-32500 GCF_034315485.1 Pezoporus occidentalis
CTGTACTCGCTGTACTGCTGGGCAGCTGAGAGACCAGCTGAGAATTTGGATTCAAATGGAGTTTTAGGTATGAAACCGAGGAGAGACTGCAATGATGGTGACACCGTTGCAAAGCAGCCTGTGTGCTGAAGAGGCCCAGCACTAGCTTTCCCTGCTGGTTCTTCTGCTGTGGGAGCAGATGCCACTGTTCTTTCTGTGCTGACTGTGTTGCTGCGCAGCAGAGAGCAGGCTCTGAACTGATTCCATTCAAATGCTTTTCCTGTATGAAAGGGAGCAGTGAAAGCAACGATGGATGCACCAATGTAAAGGTGATTGTGTGCTGAACAGGTCCAGCACAAGCTTTCAATCCTGGCTCTTCTGCTGTGGGAGCAGAAGCCAAACGTTCGTGCTGTACTCACTGTGCTGCCTGCAGCTGAGAGCGACCAGCTGAGAATTTGGATTCAAATGGACTTTTAGGTATGAAACCGAGGAGAGACTGCAATGATGGTGACACCGTTGCAAAGCAGCCTGCAGCACAAGGTTTCCCTCCTGGCTCATCTGCTGTGGGAGCAGAAGCCAAACGTTCGTGCTGTACTCACTGTGCTGCTGGGCAGCTGAAAGCGACCAGCTGAGAATTTGGATTCAAATGGACTTTTAGGTATGAAACCGAGGAGAGACTGCAATGATGGTGACACCGTTGCAAAGCAGCCTGTGTGCTGAAGAGGCCCAGCACTAGCTTTCCCTGCTGGTTCTTCTGCTGTGGGAGCAGATGCCACTGTTCCTTCTGTGCTGACTGTGTTGCTGCGCAGCAGAGAGCAGGCTCTGAACTGATTCCATTCAAATGCTTTTCCTGTATGAAAGGGAGCAGTGAAAGCAACGATGGATGCACCAATGTAAAGGTGATTGTGTGCTGAACAGGTCCAGCATCAGCTTTCAATCCTGACACTTCTGCTGTGGGAGCAGAAGCCAAACGTTCGTGCTGTACTCACTGTGCTGCCTGCAGCTGAGAGAGACCAGCTGAGAATTTGGATTCAAATGGAGTTTTAGGTATGAAACCGAGGAGAGACTGCAATGATGGTGACACCGTTGCAAAGCAGCCTGTGTGCTGAAGAGGCCCAGCACTAGCTTTCCCTGCTGGTTCTTCTGCTGTGGGAGCAGATGCCACTGTTCATTCTGTGCTGACTGTGTTGCTGCGCAGCAGAGAGCAGGCTCTGAACTGATTCCATTCAAATGCTTTTCCTGTATGAAAGGGAGCAGTGAAAGCAACGATGGATGCACCAATGTAAAGGTGATTGTGTGCTGAACAGGTCCAGCACAAGCTTTCAATCCTGGCTCTTCTGCTGTGGGAGCAGAAGCCAAACGTTCGTGCTGTACTCACTGTGCTGCCTGCAGCTGAGAGAGACCAGCTGAGAATTTGGACCGAGGAGAGACTTCAATGATGGTGACACCGTTGCAAAGCAGCCTGTGTGCTGAAGAGGCCCAGCGCTAGCTTTCCCTGCTGGTTCTTCTGCTGTGGGAGCAGATGCCACTGTTCTTTCTGTGCTGACTGTGTTGCTGCCAGCAGAGAGCAGGCTCTGAACTGATTCCATTCAAATGCTTTTCCTGTATGAAAGGGAGCAGTGAAAGCAACGATGGATGCACCAATGTAAAGGTGATTGTGTGCTGAACAGGTCCAGCACCAGCTTTCAATCCTGACACTTCTGCTGTGGGAGCAGAGGCCAAACGTTCGTGCTGTACTCACTGTGCTGCCTGCAGCTGAGAGCGACCAGCTGAGAATTTGGATTCAAATGGAGTTTTAGGTATGAAACCGAGGAGAGACTGCAATGATGGTGACACCGTTGCAAAGCAGCCTGTGTGCTGAAGAGGCCCAGCACTAGCTTTCCCTGCTGGTTCTTCTGCTGTGGGAGCAGATGCCACTGTTCTTTCTGTGCTGACTGTGTTGCTGCGCAGCAGAGAGCAGGCTCTGAACTGATTCCATTCAAATGCTTTTCCTGTATGAAAGGGAGCAGTGAAAGCAACGATGGATGCACCAATGTAAAGGTGATTGTGTGCTGAACAGGTCCAGCACAAGCTTTCAATCCTGACTCTTCTGCTGTGGGAGCAGAGGCCAAACGTTCGTGCTGTACTCACTGTGCTGCCTGCAGCTGAGAGCGACCAGCTGAGAATTTGGATTCAAATGGAGTTTTAGGTATGAAACCGAGGAGAGACTGCAATGATGGTGACACCGTTGCAAAGCAGCCTGTGTGCTGAAGAGGCCCAGCACTAGCTTTCCCTGCTGGTTCTTCTGCTGTGGGAGCAGATGCCACTGTTCATTCTGTGCTGACTGTGTTGCTGCGCAGCAGAGAGCAGGCTCTGAACTGATTCCATTCAAATGCTTTTCCTGTATGAAAGGGAGCAGTGAAAGCAACGATGGATGCACCAATGTAAAGGTGATTGTGTGCTGAACAGGTCCAGCACAAGCTTTCAATCCTGGCTCTTCTGCTGTGGGAGCAGAAGCCAAACGTTCGTGCTGTACTCACTGTGCTGCCTGCAGCTGAGAGCGACCAGCTGAGAATTTGGATTCAAATGGAGTTTTAGGTATGAAACCGAGGAGAGACTGCAATGATGGTGACACCGTTGCAAAGCAGCCTGTGTGCTGAAGAGGCCCAGCACTAGCTTTCCCTGCTGGTTCTTCTGCTGTGGGAGCAGATGCCACTGTTCATTCTGTGCTGACTGTGTTGCTGCGCAGCAGAGAGCAGGCTCTGAACTGATTCCATTCAAATGCTTTTCCTGTATGAAAGGGAGCAGTGAAAGCAACGATGGATGCACCAATGTAAAGGTGATTGTGTGCTGAACAGGTCCAGCACAAGCTTTCAATCCTGGCTCTTCTGCTGTGGGAGCAGAAGCCAAACGTTCGTGCTGTACTCACTGTGCTGCCTGCAGCTGAGAGAGACCAGCTGAGAATTTGGATTCAAATGGAGTTTTAGGTATGAAACCGAGGAGAGACTGCAATGATGGTGACACCGTTGCAAAGCAGCCTGTGTGCTGAAGAGGCCCAGCACTAGCTTTCCCTGCTGGTTCTTCTGCTGTGGGAGCAGATGCCACTGTTCTTTCTGTGCTGACTGTGTTGCTGCGCAGCAGAGAGCAGGCTCTGAACTGATTCCATTCAAATGCTTTTCCTGTATGAAAGGGAGCAGTGAAAGCAACGATGGATGCACCAATGTAAAGGTGATTGTGTGCTGAACAGGTCCAGCACAAGCTTTCAATCCTGGCTCTTCTGCTGTGGGAGCAGAAGCCAAACGTTCGTGCTGTACTCACTGTGCTGCCTGCAGCTGAGAGAGACCAGCTGAGAATTTGGATTCAAATGGAGTTTTAGGTATGAAACCGAGGAGAGACTGCAATGATGGTGACACCGTTGCAAAGCAGCCTGTGTGCTGAAGAGGCCCAGCACTAGCTTTCCCTGCTGGTTCTTCTGCTGTGGGAGCAGATGCCACTGTTCTTTCTGTGCTGACTGTGTTGCTGCGCAGCAGAGAGCAGGCTCTGAACTGATTCCATTCAAATGCTTTTCCTGTATGAAAGGGAGCAGTGAAAGCAACGATGGATGCACCAATGTAAAGGTGATTGTGTGCTGAACAGGTCCAGCACAAGCTTTCAATCCTGGCTCTTCTGCTGTGGGAGCAGAAGCCAAACGTTCGTGCTGTACTCACTGTGCTGCCTGCAGCTGAGAGCGACCAGCTGAGAATTTGGATTCAAATGGAGTTTTAGGTATGAAACCGAGGAGAGACTGCAATGATGGTGACACCGTTGCAAAGCAGCCTGTGTGCTGAAGAGGCCCAGCACTAGCTTTCCCTGCTGGTTCTTCTGCTGTGGGAGCAGATGCCACTGTTCATTCTGTGCTGACTGTGTTGCTGCCAGCAGAGAGCAGGCTCTGAACTGATTCCATTCAAATGCTTTTCCTGTATGAAAGGGAGCAGTGAAAGCAACGATGGATGCACCAATGTAAAGGTGATTGTGTGCTGAACAGGTCCAGCACAAGCTTTCAATCCTGGCTCTTCTGCTGTGGGAGCAGAAGCCAAACGTTCGTGCTGTACTCACTGTGCTGCCTGCAGCTGAGAGCGACCAGCTGAGAATTTGGATTCAAATGGAGTTTTAGGTATGAAACCGAGGAGAGACTGCAATGATGGTGACACCGTTGCAAAGCAGCCTGTGTGCTGAAGAGGCCCAGCACTAGCTTTCCCTGCTGGTTCTTCTGCTGTGGGAGCAGATGCCACTGTTCGTTCTGTGCTGACTGTGTTGCTGCCAGCAGAGAGCAGGCTCTGAACTGATTCCATTCAAATGCTTTTCCTGTATGAAAGGGAGCAGTGAAAGCAACGATGGATGCACCAATGTAAAGGTGATTGTGTGCTGAACAGGTCCAGCACAAGCTTTCCCTCCTGGCTCTTCTGCTGTGGGAGCAGAAGCCAAACGTTCGTGCTGTAATCACTGTGCTGCTGGGCAGCTGAAAGCGACCAGCTGAGAATTTGGATTCAAATGGAGTTTTAGGTATGAAACCGAGGAGAGACTTCAATGATGGTGACACCGTTGCAAAGCAGCCTGTGTGCTGAAGAGGCCCAGCGCTAGCTTTCTTCAAATGGAGTTTTAGGTATGAAACCGAGGAGAGACTGCAATGATGGTGACACCGTTGCAAAGCAGCCTGTGTGCTGAAGAGGCCCAGCACTAGCTTTCCCTGCTGGTTCTTCTGCTGAGGGAGCAGATGCCACTGTTCGTTCTGTGCTGACAGTGTTGCTGCGCAGCAGAGAGCAGGCTCTGAACTGATTCCATTCAAATGCTTTTCCTGTATGAAAGGGAGCAGTGAAAGCAACGATGGATTCACCAATGTAAAGGTGATTGTGTGCTGAACAGGTCCAGCACTAGCTTTCAATCCTGGCTCTTCTGCTGTGGGAGCAGATGCCAAACCGTGCTGTAATCACTGTGCTGCCTGCAGCTGCTGAGATCAAGTGGAGTTTTAGGTATGAAACCGAGGAGAGACTGCAATGATGGTGACACCGTTGCAAAGCAGCCTGTGTGCTGAAGAGGCCCAGCACTAGCTTTCCCTGCTGGTTCTTCTGCTGTGGGAGCAGATGCCACTGTTCTTTCTGTGCTGACTGTGTTGCTGCCAGCAGAGAGCAGGCTCTGAACTGATTCCATTCAAATGCTTTTCCTGTATGAAAGGGAGCAGTGAAAGCAACGATGGATGCACCAATGGTGCTGAACAGGTCCAGCACAAGCTTTCCCTCCTGGCTCTTCTGCTGTGGGAGCAGAAGCCAAACGTTCGTGCTGTACTCACTGTGCTGCTGCAGCTGAGAGCGACCAGCTGAGAATTTGGATTCAAATGGAGTTTTAGGTATGAAACCGAGGAGAGACTGCAATGATGGTGACACCGTTGCAAAGCAGCCTGTGTGCTGAAGAGGCCCAGCACTAGCTTTCCCTGCTGGTTCTTCTGCTGTGGGAGCAGATGCCACTGTTCGTTCTGTGCTGACTGTGTTGCTGCGCAGCAGAGAGCAGGCTCTGAACTGATTCCATTCAAATGCTTTTCCTGTATGAAAGGGAGCAGTGAAAGCAACGATGGATGCACCAATGTAAAGGTGATTGTGTGCTGAACAGGTCCAGCACAAGCTTTCAATCCTGGCTCTTCTGCTGTGGGAGCAGAAGCCAAACGTTCGTGCTGTACTCACTGTGCTGCCTGCAGCTGAGAGCGACCAGCTGAGAATTTGGATTCAAATGGAGTTTTAGGTATGAAACCGAGGAGAGACTGCAATGATGGTGACACCGTTGCAAAGCAGCCTGTGTGCTGAAGAGGCCCAGCACTAGCTTTCCCTGCTGGTTCTTCTGCTGTGGGAGCAGATGCCACTGTTCATTCTGTGCTGACTGTGTTGCTGCGCAGCAGAGAGCAGGCTCTGAACTGATTCCATTCAAATGCTTTTCCTGTATGAAAGGGAGCAGTGAAAGCAACGATGGATGCACCAATGTAAAGGTGATTGTGTGCTGAACAGGTCCAGCACAAGCTTTCAATCCTGGCTCTTCTGCTGTGGGAGCAGAGGCCAAACGTTCGTGCTGTACTCACTGTGCTGCCTGCAGCTGAGAGCGACCAGCTGAGAATTTGGATTCAAATGGAGTTTTAGGTATGAAACCGAGGAGAGACTGCAATGATGGTGACACCGTTGCAAAGCAGCCTGTGTGCTGAAGAGGCCCAGCACTAGCTTTCCCTGCTGGTTCTTCTGCTGTGGGAGCAGATGCCACTGTTCGTTCTGTGCTGACTGTGTTGCTGCGCAGCAGAGAGCAGGCTCTGAACTGATTCCATTCAAATGCTTTTCCTGTATGAAAGGGAGCAGTGAAAGCAACGATGGATGCACCAATGTAAAGGTGATTGTGTGCTGAACAGGTCCAGCACAAGCTTTCAATCCTGGCTCTTCTGCTGTGGGAGCAGAGGCCAAACGTTCGTGCTGTACTCACTGTGCTGCCTGCAGCTGAGAGAGACCAGCTGAGAATTTGGATTCAAATGGAGTTTTAGGTATGAAACCGAGGAGAGACTGCAATGATGGTGACACCGTTGCAAAGCAGCCTGTGTGCTGAAGAGGCCCAGCACTAGCTTTCCCTGCTGGTTCTTCTGCTGTGGGAGCAGATGCCACTGTTCTTTCTGTGCTGACTGTGTTGCTGCGCAGCAGAGAGCAGGCTCTGAACTGATTCCATTCAAATGCTTTTCCTGTATGAAAGGGAGCAGTGAAAGCAACGATGGATGCACCAATGTAAAGGTGATTGTGTGCTGAACAGGTCCAGCACAAGCTTTCAATCCTGGCTCTTCTGCTGTGGGAGCAGAGGCCAAACGTTCGTGCTGTACTCACTGTGCTGCCTGCAGCTGAGAGAGACCAGCTGAGAATTTGGATTCAAATGGAGTTTTAGGTATGAAACCGAGGAGAGACTGCAATGATGGTGACACCGTTGCAAAGCAGCCTGTGTGCTGAAGAGGCCCAGCACTAGCTTTCCCTGCTGGTTCTTCTGCTGTGGGAGCAGATGCCACTGTTCATTCTGTGCTGACTGTGTTGCTGCGCAGCAGAGAGCAGGCTCTGAACTGATTCCATTCAAATGCTTTTCCTGTATGAAAGGGAGCAGTGAAAGCAACGATGGATGCACCAATGTAAAGGTGATTGTGTGCTGAACAGGTCCAGCACAAGCTTTCAATCCTGGCTCTTCTGCTGTGGGAGCAGAGGCCAAACGTTCGTGCTGTACTCACTGTGCTGCCTGCAGCTGAGAGCGACCAGCTGAGAATTTGGATTCAAATGGAGTTTTAGGTATGAAACCGAGGAGAGACTGCAATGATGGTGACACCGTTGCAAAGCAGCCTGTGTGCTGAAGAGGCCCAGCACTAGCTTTCCCTGCTGGTTCTTCTGCTGTGGGAGCAGATGCCACTGTTCTTTCTGTGCTGACTGTGTTGCTGCCAGCAGAGAGCAGGCTCTGAACTGATTCCATTCAAATGCTTTTCCTGTATGAAAGGGAGCAGTGAAAGCAACGATGGATGCACCAATGTAAAGGTGATTGTGTGCTGAACAGGTCCAGCACCAGCTTTCAATCCTGACACTTCTGCTGTGGGAGCAGAGGCCAAACGTTCGTGCTGTACTCACTGTGCTGCCTGCAGCTGAGAGCGACCAGCTGAGAATTTGGATTCAAATGGAGTTTTAGGTATGAAACCGAGGAGAGACTGCAATGATGGTGACACCGTTGCAAAGCAGCCTGTGTGCTGAAGAGGCCCAGCACTAGCTTTCCCTGCTGGTTCTTCTGCTGTGGGAGCAGATGCCACTGTTCATTCTGTGCTGACTGTGTTGCTGCCAGCAGAGAGCAGGCTCTGAACTGATTCCATTCAAATGCTTTTCCTGTATGAAAGGGAGCAGTGAAAGCAACGATGGATGCACCAATGTAAAGGTGATTGTGTGCTGAACAGGTCCAGCACAAGCTTTCAATCCTGGCTCTTCTGCTGTGGGAGCAGAAGCCAAACGTTCGTGCTGTACTCACTGTGCTGCCTGCAGCTGAGAGCGACCAGCTGAGAATTTGGATTCAAATGGACTTTTAGGTATGAAACCGAGGAGAGACTGCAATGATGGTGACACCGTTGCAAAGCAGCCTGTGTGCTGAAGAGGCCCAGCACTAGCTTTCCCTGCTGGTTCTTCTGCTGTGGGAGCAGATGCCACTGTTCATTCTGTGCTGACTGTGTTGCTGCGCAGCAGAGAGCAGGCTCTGAACTGATTCCATTCAAATGCTTTTCCTGTATGAAAGGGAGCAGTGAAAGCAACGATGGATGCACCAATGTAAAGGTGATTGTGTGCTGAACAGGTCCAGCACAAGCTTTCAATCCTGGCTCTTCTGCTGTGGGAGCAGAGGCCAAACGTTCGTGCTGTACTCACTGTGCTGCCTGCAGCTGAGAGCGACCAGCTGAGAATTTGGATTCAAATGGACTTTTAGGTATGAAACCGAGGAGAGACTGCAATGATGGTGACACCGTTGCAAAGCAGCCTGTGTGCTGAAGAGGCCCAGCACTAGCTTTCCCTGCTGGTTCTTCTGCTGTGGGAGCAGATGCCACTGTTCTTTCTGTGCTGACTGTGTTGCTGCCAGCAGAGAGCAGGCTCTGAACTGATTCCATTCAAATGCTTTTCCTGTATGAAAGGGAGCAGTGAAAGCAACGATGGATGCACCAATGTAAAGGTGATTGTGTGCTGAACAGGTCCAGCACAAGCTTTCAATCCTGGCTCTTCTGCTGTGGGAGCAGAGGCCAAACGTTCGTGCTGTACTCACTGTGCTGCCTGCAGCTGAGAGCGACCAGCTGAGAATTTGGATTCAAATGGACTTTTAGGTATGAAACCGAGGAGAGACTGCAATGATGGTGACACCGTTGCAAAGCAGCCTGTGTGCTGAAGAGGCCCAGCACTAGCTTTCCCTGCTGGTTCTTCTGCTGTGGGAGCAGATGCCACTGTTCTTTCTGTGCTGACTGTGTTGCTGCGCAGCAGAGAGCAGGCTCTGAACTGATTCCATTCAAATGCTTTTCCTGTATGAAAGGGAGCAGTGAAAGCAACGATGGATGCACCAATGTAAAGGTGATTGTGTGCTGAACAGGTCCAGCACAAGCTTTCAATCCTGACACTTCTGCTGTGGGAGCAGAAGCCAAACGTTCGTGCTGTACTCACTGTGCTGCCTGCAGCAGACCAGCTGAGAATTTGGATTCAAATGGACTTTTAGGTATGAAACCGAGGAGAGACTGCAATGATGGTGACACCTGCAAAGCAGCCTGTGTGCTGAGAGCCCAGCACTAGCTTTCCCTGCTGGTTCTTCTGCTGTGGGAGCAGATGCCACTGTTCGTTCTGTGCTGTGTTGCTGCGCAGCAGAGAGCAGGCTCTGAACTGATTCCTTTCAAATGCTTTTCCTGTATGAAACGGAGCAGTGAAAGCAACGATGGATGCACCAATGTAAAGGTGCCTGTGTGCTGAACAGGCCCAGCACCAGCTTTCCCTCCTGGCTCTTCTGCTGTGGGAGCAGAGGCCAAACGTTCATGCTGTACTCACTGGGCTGCTGGGCAGCTGAGAGCGACCAGCTGAGATTTTGGATTCAAATGGACTTTTAGGTATGAAACCGAGGAGAGACTGCAATGATGGTGACACCGTTGCAAAGCAGCCTGTGTGCTGAAGAGGCCCAGCACCAGCTTTCCCTCCTGGCTCTTCTGCTGTGGGAGCAGAGGCCAAACGTTCGTGCTGTACTCACTGTGCTGCCTGCAGCTGAGAGAGTCCACCTGAGAATTTGGATTCAAATGGAGTTTTAGGTATGAAACCGAGGAGAGACTGCAATGATGGTGACACCGTTGCAAAGCTGCCTGTGTCCTGAAGAGGCCCAGCACTACCTTTCCATGCTGGTTCTTCTGCTGTGGGAGCAGATGCCACTGTTCATTCTGTGCTGTGTTGCTGCGTAGCAGACAGCAGGCTCTGGACTGATTCCATTCAAATGCTTTTCCTGTATGACTGTGAGCAGTGAAAGCAACGATGGATGCACCAATGTAAAAGTGATTGTGTGCTGAACAGGTCCAGCACCAGCTTTCAATCCTGGCTCTTCTGCTGTGGGAGCAGAGGCCAAACGTTCGTGCTGTACTCACTGTGCTGCCTGGGCAGCTGAGAGCGACCAGCTGAGAATTTGGATTCAAATGGACTTTTAGGTATGAAACCGAGGAGAGACTGCAATGATGGTGACACCGTTGCAAAGCAGCCTGTGTGCTGAAGAGGCCCAGCACTAGCTTTCCCTGCTGGTTCTTCTGCTGTGGGAGCAGATGCCACTGTTCATTCTGTGCTGACTGTGTTGCTGCGCAGCAGAGAGCAGGCTCTTTACTGATTCCATTCAAATGCTGTTCCTGTATGAAAGGGAGCAGTGAAAGCAACGATGGATGCACCAATGTAAAGGTGATTGTGTGCTGAACAGGTCCAGCACAAGCTTTCAATCCTGGCTCTTCTGCTGTGGGAGCAGAAGCCAAACGTTCGTGCTGTACTCACTGTGCTGCTGGGCAGCTGAGAGCGACCAGCTGAGAATTTGGATTCAAATGGAGTTTTAGGTATGAAACCGAGGAGAGACTGCAATGATGGTGACACCGTTGCAAAGCAGCCTGTGTGCTGAAGAGGCCCAGCACTAGCTTTCCCTGCTGGTTCTTCTGCTGTGGGAGCAGATGCCACTGTTCGTTCTGTGCTGACTGTGTTGCTGCGCAGCAGAGAGCAGGCTCTGAACTGATTCCATTCAAATGCTTTTCCTGTATGAAAGGGAGCAGTGAAAGCAACGATGGATGCACCAATGTAAAGGTGATTGTGTGCTGAACAGGTCCAGCACAAGCTTTCAATCCTGGCTCTTCTGCTGTGGGAGCAGAAGCCAAACGTTCGTGCTGTACTCACTGTGCTGCCTGCAGCTGAGAGCGACCAGCTGAGAATTTGGATTCAAATGGACTTTTAGGTATGAAACCGAGGAGAGACTGCAATGATGGTGACACCGTTGCAAAGCAGCCTGTGTGCTGAAGAGGCCCAGCACTAGCTTTCCCTGCTGGTTCTTCTGCTGTGGGAGCAGATGCCACTGTTCTTTCTGTGCTGACTGTGTTGCTGCCAGCAGAGAGCAGGCTCTGAACTGATTCCATTCAAATGCTTTTCCTGTATGAAAGGGAGCAGTGAAAGCAACGATGGATGCACCAATGTAAAGGTGATTGTGTGCTGAACAGGTCCAGCACAAGCTTTCAATCCTGGCTCTTCTGCTGTGGGAGCAGAGGCCAAACGTTCGTGCTGTAATCACTGTGCTGCCTGCAGCTGAGAGAGACCAGCTGAGAATTTGGATTCAAATGGAGTTTTAGGTATGAAACCGAGGAGAGACTGCAATGATGGTGACACCGTTGCAAAGCAGCCTGTGTGCTGAAGAGGCCCAGCACTAGCTTTCCCTGCTGGTTCTTCTGCTGTGGGAGCAGATGCCACTGTTCGTTCTGTGCTGACTGTGTTGCTGCGCAGCAGAGAGCAGGCTCTGAACTGATTCCATTCAAATGCTTTTCCTGTATGAAAGGGAGCAGTGAAAGCAACGATGGATGCACCAATGTAAAGGTGATTGTGTGCTGAACAGGTCCAGCACAAGCTTTCAATCCTGGCTCTTCTGCTGTGGGAGCAGAAGCCAAACGTTCGTGCTGTAATCACTGTGCTGCCTGCAGCTGAGAGAGACCAGCTGAGAATTTGGATTCAAATGGAGTTTTAGGTATGAAACCGAGGAGAGACTGCAATGATGGTGACACCGTTGCAAAGCAGCCTGTGTGCTGAAGAGGCCCAGCACTAGCTTTCCCTGCTGGTTCTTCTGCTGTGGGAGCAGATGCCACTGTTCATTCTGTGCTGACTGTGTTGCTGCCAGCAGAGAGCAGGCTCTGAACTGATTCCATTCAAATGCTTTTCCTGTATGAAAGGGAGCAGTGAAAGCAACGATGGATGCACCAATGTAAAGGTGATTGTGTGCTGAACAGGTCCAGCACAAGCTTTCAATCCTGGCTCTTCTGCTGTGGGAGCAGAAGCCAAACGTTCGTGCTGTACTCACTGTGCTGCCTGCAGCTGAGAGCGACCAGCTGAGAATTTGGATTCAAATGGAGTTTTAGGTATGAAACCGAGGAGAGACTGCAATGATGGTGACACCGTTGCAAAGCAGCCTGTGTGCTGAAGAGGCCCAGCACTAGCTTTCCCTGCTGGTTCTTCTGCTGTGGGAGCAGATGCCACTGTTCTTTCTGTGCTGACTGTGTTGCTGCGCAGCAGAGAGCAGGCTCTGAACTGATTCCATTCAAATGCTTTTCCTGTATGAAAGGGAGCAGTGAAAGCAACGATGGATGCACCAATGTAAAGGTGATTGTGTGCTGAACAGGTCCAGCACAAGCTTTCAATCCTGGCTCTTCTGCTGTGGGAGCAGAGGCCAAACGTTCGTGCTGTACTCACTGTGCTGCCTGCAGCTGAGAGCGACCAGCTGAGAATTTGGATTCAAATGGAGTTTTAGGTATGAAACCGAGGAGAGACTGCAATGATGGTGACACCGTTGCAAAGCAGCCTGTGTGCTGAAGAGGCCCAGCACTAGCTTTCCCTGCTGGTTCTTCTGCTGTGGGAGCAGATGCCACTGTTCATTCTGTGCTGACTGTGTTGCTGCGCAGCAGAGAGCAGGCTCTGAACTGATTCCATTCAAATGCTTTTCCTGTATGAAAGGGAGCAGTGAAAGCAACGATGGATGCACCAATGTAAAGGTGATTGTGTGCTGAACAGGTCCAGCACAAGCTTTCAATCCTGGCTCTTCTGCTGTGGGAGCAGAGGCCAAACGTTCGTGCTGTACTCACTGTGCTGCCTGCAGCTGAGAGAGACCAGCTGAGAATTTGGATTCAAATGGAGTTTTAGGTATGAAACCGAGGAGAGACTGCAATGATGGTGACACCGTTGCAAAGCAGCCTGTGTGCTGAAGAGGCCCAGCACTAGCTTTCCCTGCTGGTTCTTCTGCTGTGGGAGCAGATGCCACTGTTCTTTCTGTGCTGACTGTGTTGCTGCCAGCAGAGAGCAGGCTCTGAACTGATTCCATTCAAATGCTTTTCCTGTATGAAAGGGAGCAGTGAAAGCAACGATGGATGCACCAATGTAAAGGTGATTGTGTGCTGAACAGGTCCAGCACAAGCTTTCAATCCTGGCTCTTCTGCTGTGGGAGCAGAAGCCAAACGTTCGTGCTGTACTCACTGTGCTGCCTGCAGCTGAGAGAGACCAGCTGAGAATTTGGATTCAAATGGAGTTTTAGGTATGAAACCGAGGAGAGACTGCAATGATGGTGACACCGTTGCAAAGCAGCCTGTGTGCTGAAGAGGCCCAGCACTAGCTTTCCCTGCTGGTTCTTCTGCTGTGGGAGCAGATGCCACTGTTCTTTCTGTGCTGACTGTGTTGCTGCGCAGCAGAGAGCAGGCTCTGAACTGATTCCATTCAAATGCTTTTCCTGTATGAAAGGGAGCAGTGAAAGCAACGATGGATGCACCAATGTAAAGGTGATTGTGTGCTGAACAGGTCCAGCACAAGCTTTCAATCCTGGCTCTTCTGCTGTGGGAGCAGAAGCCAAACGTTCGTGCTGTACTCACTGTGCTGCCTGCAGCTGAGAGCGACCAGCTGAGAATTTGGATTCAAATGGAGTTTTAGGTATGAAACCGAGGAGAGACTGCAATGATGGTGACACCGTTGCAAAGCAGAAGAGCCCAGATGCTTTCACCGAGGAGAGACTTCAATGATGGTGACACCGTTGCAAAGCAGCCTGTGTGCTGAAGAGGCCCAGCGCTAGCTTTCCCTGCTGGTTCTTCTGCTGTGGGAGCAGATGCCACTGTTCTTTCTGTGCTGACTGTGTTGCTGCCAGCAGAGAGCAGGCTCTGAACTGATTCCATTCAAATGCTTTTCCTGTATGAAAGGGAGCAGTGAAAGCAACGATGGATGCACCAATGTAAAGGTGATTGTGTGCTGAACAGGTCCAGCACAAGCTTTCAATCCTGACTCTTCTGCTGTGGGAGCAGAGGCCAAACGTTCGTGCTGTAATCACTGTGCTGCCTGCAGCTGAGAGAGACCAGCTGAGAATTTGGATTCAAATGGAGTTTTAGGTATGAAACCGAGGAGAGACTGCAATGATGGTGACACCGTTGCAAAGCAGCCTGTGTGCTGAAGAGGCCCAGCACTAGCTTTCCCTGCTGGTTCTTCTGCTGTGGGAGCAGATGCCACTGTTCTTTCTGTGCTGACTGTGTTGCTGCGCAGCAGAGAGCAGGCTCTGAACTGATTCCATTCAAATGCTTTTCCTGTATGAAAGGGAGCAGTGAAAGCAACGATGGATGCACCAATGTAAAGGTGATTGTGTGCTGAACAGGTCCAGCACAAGCTTTCAATCCTGGCTCTTCTGCTGTGGGAGCAGAAGGCCAAACGTTCGTGCTGTACTCACTGTGCTGCCTGCAGCTGAGAGAGACCAGCTGAGAATTTGGATTCAAATGGAGTTTTAGGTATGAAACCGAGGAGAGACTGCAATGATGGTGACACCGTTGCAAAGCAGCCTGTGTGCTGAAGAGGCCCAGCACTAGCTTTCCCTGCTGGTTCTTCTGCTGTGGGAGCAGATGCCACTGTTCTTTCTGTGCTGACTGTGTTGCTGCGCAGCAGAGAGCAGGCTCTGAACTGATTCCATTCAAATGCTTTTCCTGTATGAAAGGGAGCAGTGAAAGCAACGATGGATGCACCAATGTAAAGGTGATTGTGTGCTGAACAGGTCCAGCATCAGCTTTCAATCCTGACACTTCTGCTGTGGGAGCAGAGGCCAAACGTTCGTGCTGTACTCACTGTGCTGCCTGCAGCTGAGAGCGACCAGCTGAGAATTTGGATTCAAATGGGCTTTTAGGTATGAAACCGAGGAGAGACTGCAATGATGGTGACACCGTTGCAAAGCAGCCTGTGTGCTGAAGAGGCCCAGCACTAGCTTTCCCTGCTGGTTTTTCTGCTGTGGGAGCAGATGCCACTGTTCGTTCTGTGCTGACTGTGTTGCTGCGCAGCAGAGAGCAGGCTCTGGACTGATTCCATTCAAATGCTTTTCCTGTATGACTGTGAGCAGTGAAAGCAACGATGGTTGCACCAATGTAAAGGTGATTGTGTGCTGAACAGGTCCAGCACCAGCTTTCAATCCTGGCTCTTCTGCTGTGGGAGCAGAAGCCAAACGTTCGTGCTGTACTCACTGTGCTGCCTGCAGCTGAGAGAGACCAGCTGAGAATTTGGATTCAAATGGAGTTTTAGGTATGAAACCGAGGAGAGACTGCAATGATGGTGACACCGTTGCAAAGCAGCCTGTGTGCTGAAGAGGCCCAGCACTAGCTTTCCCTGCTGGTTCTTCTGCTGTGGGAGCAGATGCCACTGTTCATTCTGTGCTGACTGTGTTGCTGCCAGCAGAGAGCAGGCTCTGAACTGATTCCATTCAAATGCTTTTCCTGTATGAAAGGGAGCAGTGAAAGCAACGATGGATGCACCAATGTAAAGGTGATTGTGTGCTGAACAGGTCCAGCACAAGCTTTCAATCCTGGCTCTTCTGCTGTGGGAGCAGAAGCCAAACGTTCGTGCTGTACTCACTGTGCTGCCTGCAGCTGAGAGCGACCAGCTGAGAATTTGGATTCAAATGGAGTTTTAGGTATGAAACCGAGGAGAGACTGCAATGATGGTGACACCGTTGCAAAGCAGCCTGTGTGCTGAAGAGGCCCAGCACTAGCTTTCCCTGCTGGTTCTTCTGCTGTGGGAGCAGATGCCACTGTTCTTTCTGTGCTGACTGTGTTGCTGCCAGCAGAGAGCAGGCTCTGAACTGATTCCATTCAAATGCTTTTCCTGTATGAAAGGGAGCAGTGAAAGCAACGATGGATGCACCAATGTAAAGGTGATTGTGTGCTGAACAGGTCCAGCACAAGCTTTCAATCCTGGCTCTTCTGCTGTGGGAGCAGAAGCCAAACGTTCGTGCTGTACTCACTGTGCTGCCTGCAGCTGAGAGCGACCAGCTGAGAATTTGGATTCAAATGGAGTTTTAGGTATGAAACCGAGGAGAGACTGCAATGATGGTGACACCGTTGCAAAGCAGCCTGTGTGCTGAAGAGGCCCAGCACTAGCTTTCCCTGCTGGTTCTTCTGCTGTGGGAGCAGATGCCACTGTTCGTTCTGTGCTGACTGTGTTGCTGCGCAGCAGAGAGCAGGCTCTGAACTGATTCCATTCAAATGCTTTTCCTGTATGAAAGGGAGCAGTGAAAGCAACGATGGATGCACCAATGTAAAGGTGATTGTGTGCTGAACAGGTCCAGCACAAGCTTTCAATCCTGGCTCTTCTGCTGTGGGAGCAGAGGCCAAACGTTCGTGCTGTACTCACTGTGCTGCCTGCAGCTGAGAGCGACCAGCTGAGAATTTGGATTCAAATGGACTTTTAGGTATGAAACCGAGGAGAGACTGCAATGATGGTGACACCGTTGCAAAGCAGCCTGTGTGCTGAAGAGGCCCAGCACTAGCTTTCCCTGCTGGTTCTTCTGCTGTGGGAGCAGATGCCACTGTTCGTTCTGTGCTGACTGTGTTGCTGCGCAGCAGAGAGCAGGCTCTGAACTGATTCCATTCAAATGCTTTTCCTGTATGAAAGGGAGCAGTGAAAGCAACGATGGATGCACCAATGTAAAGGTGATTGTGTGCTGAACAGGTCCAGCACCAGCTTTCAATCCTGGCTCTTCTGCTGTGGGAGCAGAAGCCAAACGTTCGTGCTGTACTCACTGTGCTGCCTGCAGCTGAGAGAGACCAGCTGAGAATTTGGATTCAAATGGAGTTTTAGGTATGAAACCGAGGAGAGACTGCAATGATGGTGACACCGTTGCAAAGCAGCCTGTGTGCTGAAGAGGCCCAGCACTAGCTTTCCCTGCTGGTTCTTCTGCTGTGGGAGCAGATGCCACTGTTCTTTCTGTGCTGACTGTGTTGCTGCCAGCAGAGAGCAGGCTCTGAACTGATTCCATTCAAATGCTTTTCCTGTATGAAAGGGAGCAGTGAAAGCAACGATGGATGCACCAATGTAAAGGTGATTGTGTGCTGAACAGGTCCAGCATCAGCTTTCCCTCCTGGCTCTTCTGCTGTGGGAGCAGAAGCCAAACGTTCGTGCTGTACTCACTGTGCTGCTGGGCAGCTGAGAGAGACCAGCTGAGAATTTGGATTCAAATGGAGTTTTAGGTATGAAACCGAGGAGAGACTGCAATGATGGTGACACCGTTGCAAAGCAGCCTGTGTGCTGAAGAGGCCCAGCACTAGCTTTCCCTGCTGGTTCTTCTGCTGTGGGAGCAGATGCCACTGTTCTTTCTGTGCTGACTGTGTTGCTGCCAGCAGAGAGCAGGCTCTGAACTGATTCCATTCAAATGCTTTTCCTGTATGAAAGGGAGCAGTGAAAGCAACGATGGATGCACCAATGTAAAGGTGATTGTGTGCTGAACAGGTCCAGCATCAGCTTTCAATCCTGGCTCTTCTGCTGTGGGAGCAGAAGCCAAACGTTCGTGCTGTACTCACTGTGCTGCCTGCAGCTGAGAGAGACCAGCTGAGAATTTGGATTCAAATGGACTTTTAGGTATGAAACCGAGGAGAGACTGCAATGATGGTGACACCGTTGCAAAGCAGCCTGTGTGCTGAAGAGGCCCAGCACTAGCTTTCCCTGCTGGTTCTTCTGCTGTGGGAGCAGATGCCACTGTTCGTTCTGTGCTGACTGTGTTGCTGCGCAGCAGAGAGCAGGCTCTGAACTGATTCCATTCAAATGCTTTTCCTGTATGAAAGGGAGCAGTGAAAGCAACGATGGATGCACCAATGTAAAGGTGATTGTGTGCTGAACAGGTCCAGCACAAGCTTTCAATCCTGGCTCTTCTGCTGTGGGAGCAGAAGCCAAACGTTCGTGCTGTACTCACTGTGCTGCCTGCAGCTGAGAGAGACCAGCTGAGAATTTGGATTCAAATGGACTTTTAGGTATGAAACCGAGGAGAGACTGCAATGATGGTGACACCGTTGCAAAGCAGCCTGTGTGCTGAAGAGGCCCAGCACTAGCTTTCCCTGCTGGTTCTTCTGCTGTGGGAGCAGATGCCACTGTTCTTTCTGTGCTGACTGTGTTGCTGTGCAGCAGAGAGCAGGCTCTGAACTGATTCCATTCAAATGCTTTTCCTGTATGAAAGGGAGCAGTGAAAGCAACGATGGATGCACCAATGTAAAGGTGATTGTGTGCTGAACAGGTCCAGCACAAGCTTTCAATCCTGGCTCTTCTGCTGTGGGAGCAGAAGCCAAACGTTCGTGCTGTACTCACTGTGCTGCCTGCAGCTGAGAGCGACCAGCTGAGAATTTGGATTCAAATGGCTGTGGGAGCAGCTTTCCCTGCTGGTTCTTCTGCTGTGGGAGCAGAGCCAAACGTTCTGTGTGCTGAGCAGGCTCTGAACTGATTCCATTCAAATGCTTTTCACTGTGCTGCCTGCAGCTGAGAACAGGTCCAGCCAGACTGAGCTGGGAGCAGAGGAATTTGCTGTAATCATTCAAATGACTTTTAGGTATGAAACCGAGGAGAGACTGCAATGATGGTGACACCGTTGCAAAGCAGCCTGTGTGCTGAAGAGGCCCAGCACTAGCTTTCCCTGCTGGTTCTTCTGCTGTGGGAGCAGATGCCACTGTTCTTTCTGTGCTGACTGTGTTGCTGCCAGCAGAGAGCAGGCTCTGGACTGATTCCATTCAAATGCTTTTCCTGTATGAAAGGGAGCAGTGAAAGCAACGATGGATGCACCAATGTAAAGGTGATTGTGTGCTGAACAGGTCCAGCACAAGCTTTCAATCCTGGCTCTTCTGCTGTGGGAGCAGAAGCCAAACGTTCGTGCTGTACTCACTGTGCTGCCTGCAGCTGAGAGCGACCAGCTGAGAATTTGGATTCAAATGGAGTTTTAGGTATGAAACCGAGGAGAGACTGCAATGATGGTGACACCGTTGCAAAGCAGCCTGTGTGCTGAAGAGGCCCAGCACTAGCTTTCCCTGCTGGTTCTTCTGCTGTGGGAGCAGATGCCACTGTTCTTTCTGTGCTGACTGTGTTGCTGCCAGCAGAGAGCAGGCTCTGAACTGATTCCATTCAAATGCTTTTCCTGTATGAAAGGGAGCAGTGAAAGCAACGATGGATGCACCAATGTAAAGGTGATTGTGTGCTGAACAGGTCCAGCACCAGCTTTCAATCCTGACACTTCTGCTGTGGGAGCAGAGGCCAAACGTTCGTGCTGTACTCACTGTGCTGCCTGCAGCTGAGAGAGACCAGCTGAGAATTTGGATTCAAATGGAGTTTTAGGTATGAAACCGAGGAGAGACTGCAATGATGGTGACACCGTTGCAAAGCAGCCTGTGTGCTGAAGAGGCCCAGCACTAGCTTTCCCTGCTGGTTCTTCTGCTGTGGGAGCAGATGCCACTGTTCATTCTGTGCTGACAGTGTTGCTGCGCAGCAGAGAGCAGGCTCTGAACTGATTCCATTCAAATGCTTTTCCTGTATGAAAGGGAGCAGTGAAAGCAACGATGGATGCACCAATGTAAAGGTGATTGTGTGCTGAACAGGTCCAGCACAAGCTTTCAATCCTGACACTTCTGCTGTGGGAGCAGAGGCCAAACGTTCGTGCTGTACTCACTGTGCTGCCTGCAGCTGAGAGCGACCAGCTGAGAATTTGGATTCAAATGGAGTTTTAGGTATGAAACCGAGGAGAGACTGCAATGATGGTGACACCGTTGCAAAGCAGCCTGTGTGCTGAAGAGGCCCAGCACTAGCTTTCCCTGCTGGTTCTTCTGCTGTGGGAGCAGATGCCACTGTTCATTCTGTGCTGACTGTGTTGCTGCGCAGCAGAGAGCAGGCTCTGAACTGATTCCATTCAAATGCTTTTCCTGTATGAAAGGGAGCAGTGAAAGCAACGATGGATGCACCAATGTAAAGGTGATTGTGTGCTGAACAGGTCCAGCACAAGCTTTCAATCCTGGCTCTTCTGCTGTGGGAGCAGAAGCCAAACGTTCGTGCTGTACTCACTGTGCTGCTGGGCAGCTGAGAGCGACCAGCTGAGAATTTGGATTCAAATGGAGTTTTAGGTATGAAACCGAGGAGAGACTGCAATGATGGTGACACCGTTGCAAAGCAGCCTGTGTGCTGAAGAGGCCCAGCACTAGCTTTCCCTGCTGGTTCTTCTGCTGTGGGAGCAGATGCCACTGTTCTTTCTGTGCTGACTGTGTTGCTGCGCAGCAGAGAGCAGGCTCTGAACTGATTCCATTCAAATGCTTTTCCTGTATGAAAGGGAGCAGTGAAAGCAACGATGGATGCACCAATGTAAAGGTGATTGTGTGCTGAACAGGTCCAGCATCAGCTTTCAATCCTGGCTCTTCTGCTGTGGGAGCAGAAGCCAAACGTTCGTGCTGTACTCACTGTGCTGCTGCAGCTGAGAGAGCGACCAGCTGAGAATTTGGATTCAAATGGAGCTTTTAGGTATGAAACCGAGGAGAGACTGCAATGATGGTTCCCTGCTGGTTTTTCTGCTGTGGGAGCAGATGCCACTGTTCTTTCTGTGCTGACTGTGTTGCTGCGCAGCAGAGAGCAGGCTCTGAACTGATTCCATTCAAATGCTTTTCCTGTATGAAAGGGAGCAGTGAAAGCAACGATGGATGCACCAATGTAAAGGTGATTGTGTGCTGAACAGGTCCAGCACAAGCTTTCAATCCTGGCTCTTCTGCTGTGGGAGCAGAAGCCAAACGTTCGTGCTGTACTCACTGTGCTGCTGGGCAACTGAGAGCGACCAGCTGAGAATTTGGATTCAAATGGAGTTTTAGGTATGAAACCGAGGAGAGACTGCAATGATGGTGACACCGTTGCAAAGCAGCCTGTGTGCTGAAGAGGCCCAGCACTAGCTTTCCCTGCTGGTTCTTCTGCTGTGGGAGCAGATGCCACTGTTCATTCTGTGCTGACTGTGTTGCTGCCAGCAGAGAGCAGGCTCTGAACTGATTCCATTCAAATGCTTTTCCTGTATGAAAGGGAGCAGTGAAAGCAACGATGGATGCACCAATGTAAAGGTGATTGTGTGCTGAACAGGTCCAGCACAAGCTTTCAATCCTGGCTCTTCTGCTGTGGGAGCAGAAGCCAAACGTTCGTGCTGTACTCACTGTGCTGCTGGGCAACTGAGAGCGACCAGCTGAGAATTTGGATTCAAATGGAGTTTTAGGTATGAAACCGAGGAGAGACTGCAATGATGGTGACACCGTTGCAAAGCAGCCTGTGTGCTGAAGAGGCCCAGCACTAGCTTTCCCTGCTGGTTCTTCTGCTGTGGGAGCAGATGCCACTGTTCATTCTGTGCTGACTGTGTTGCTGCGCAGCAGAGAGCAGGCTCTGAACTGATTCCATTCAAATGCTTTTCCTGTATGAAAGGGAGCAGTGAAAGCAACGATGGATGCACCAATGTAAAGGTGATTGTGTGCTGAACAGGTCCAGCACAAGCTTTCAATCCTGGCTCTTCTGCTGTGGGAGCAGAAGCCAAACGTTCGTGCTGTACTCACTGTGCTGCTGGGCAGCTGAGAGCGACCAGCTGAGAATTTGGATTCAAATGGAGTTTTAGGTATGAAACCGAGGAGAGACTGCAATGATGGTGACACCGTTGCAAAGCAGCCTGTGTGCTGAAGAGGCCCAGCACTAGCTTTCCCTGCTGGTTCTTCTGCTGTGGGAGCAGATGCCACTGTTCATTCTGTGCTGACTGTGTTGCTGCGCAGCAGAGAGCAGGCTCTGAACTGATTCCATTCAAATGCTTTTCCTGTATGAAAGGGAGCAGTGAAAGCAACGATGGATGCACCAATGTAAAGGTGATTGTGTGCTGAACAGGTCCAGCACAAGCTTTCAATCCTGGCTCTTCTGCTGTGGGAGCAGAAGCCAAACGTTCGTGCTGTACTCACTGTGCTGCTGGGCAACTGAAAGCGACCAGCTGAGAATTTGGATTCAAATGGAGTTTTAGGTATGAAACCGAGGAGAGACTGCAATGATGGTGACACCGTTGCAAAGCAGCCTGTGTGCTGAAGAGGCCCAGCACTAGCTTTCCCTGCTGGTTCTTCTGCTGTGGGAGCAGATGCCACTGTTCATTCTGTGCTGACTGTGTTGCTGCGCAGCAGAGAGCAGGCTCTGAACTGATTCCATTCAAATGCTTTTCCTGTATGAAAGGGAGCAGTGAAAGCAACGATGGATGCACCAATGTAAAGGTGATTGTGTGCTGAACAGGTCCAGCACAAGCTTTCAATCCTGGCTCTTCTGCTGTGGGAGCAGAAGCCAAACGTTCGTGCTGTACTCACTGTGCTGCTGGGCAACTGAGAGCGACCAGCTGAGAATTTGGATTCAAATGGAGTTTTAGGTATGAAACCGAGGAGAGACTGCAATGATGGTGACACCGTTGCAAAGCAGCCTGTGTGCTGAAGAGGCCCAGCACTAGCTTTCCCTGCTGGTTCTTCTGCTGTGGGAGCAGATGCCACTGTTCATTCTGTGCTGACTGTGTTGCTGCGCAGCAGAGAGCAGGCTCTGAACTGATTCCATTCAAATGCTTTTCCTGTATGAAAGGGAGCAGTGAAAGCAACGATGGATGCACCAATGTAAAGGTGATTGTGTGCTGAACAGGTCCAGCACAAGCTTTCAATCCTGGCTCTTCTGCTGTGGGAGCAGAAGCCAAACGTTCGTGCTGTACTCACTGTGCTGCTGGGCAGCTGAGAGCGACCAGCTGAGAATTTGGATTCAAATGGAGTTTTAGGTATGAAACCGAGGAGAGACTGCAATGATGGTGACACCGTTGCAAAGCAGCCTGTGTGCTGAAGAGGCCCAGCACTAGCTTTCCCTGCTGGTTCTTCTGCTGTGGGAGCAGATGCCACTGTTCATTCTGTGCTGACTGTGTTGCTGCGCAGCAGAGAGCAGGCTCTGAACTGATTCCATTCAAATGCTTTTCCTGTATGAAAGGGAGCAGTGAAAGCAACGATGGATGCACCAATGTAAAGGTGATTGTGTGCTGAACAGGTCCAGCACAAGCTTTCAATCCTGGCTCTTCTGCTGTGGGAGCAGAAGCCAAACGTTCGTGCTGTACTCACTGTGCTGCTGGGCAACTGAAAGCGACCAGCTGAGAATTTGGATTCAAATGGAGTTTTAGGTATGAAACCGAGGAGAGACTGCAATGATGGTGACACCGTTGCAAAGCAGCCTGTGTGCTGAAGAGGCCCAGCACTAGCTTTCCCTGCTGGTTCTTCTGCTGTGGGAGCAGATGCCACTGTTCTTTCTGTGCTGACTGTGTTGCTGCGCAGCAGAGAGCAGGCTCTGAACTGATTCCATTCAAATGCTTTTCCTGTATGAAAGGGAGCAGTGAAAGCAACGATGGATGCACCAATGTAAAGGTGATTGTGTGCTGAACAGGTCCAGCACAAGCTTTCAATCCTGGCTCTTCTGCTGTGGGAGCAGAAGCCAAACGTTCGTGCTGTACTCACTGTGCTGCTGGGCAACTGAAAGCGACCAGCTGAGAATTTGGATTCAAATGGAGTTTTAGGTATGAAACCGAGGAGAGACTGCAATGATGGTGACACCGTTGCAAAGCAGCCTGTGTGCTGAAGAGGCCCAGCACTAGCTTTCCCTGCTGGTTCTTCTGCTGTGGGAGCAGATGCCACTGTTCATTCTGTGCTGACTGTGTTGCTGCGCAGCAGAGAGCAGGCTCTGAACTGATTCCATTCAAATGCTTTTCCTGTATGAAAGGGAGCAGTGAAAGCAACGATGGATGCACCAATGTAAAGGTGATTGTGTGCTGAACAGGTCCAGCACAAGCTTTCAATCCTGGCTCTTCTGCTGTGGGAGCAGAAGCCAAACGTTCGTGCTGTACTCACTGTGCTGCTGGGCAGCTGAAAGCGACCAGCTGAGAATTTGGATTCAAATGGAGTTTTAGGTATGAAACCGAGGAGAGACTGCAATGTGGTGACACCGTTGCAAAGCAGCCTGTGTGCTGAAGAGGCCCAGCACTAGCTTTCCCTGCTGGTTCTTCTGCTGTGGGAGCAGATGCCACTGTTCATTCTGTGCTGACTGTGTTGCTGCCAGCAGAGAGCAGGCTCTGAACTGATTCCATTCAAATGCTTTTCCTGTATGAAAGGGAGCAGTGAAAGCAACGATGGATGCACCAATGTAAAGGTGATTGTGTGCTGAACAGGTCCAGCACAAGCTTTCAATCCTGGCTCTTCTGCTGTGGGAGCAGAAGCCAAACGTTCGTGCTGTACTCACTGTGCTGCTGGGCAACTGAAAGCGACCAGCTGAGAATTTGGATTCAAATGGAGTTTTAGGTATGAAACCGAGGAGAGACTGCAATGATGGTGACACCGTTGCAAAGCAGCCTGTGTGCTGAAGAGGCCCAGCACTAGCTTTCCCTGCTGGTTCTTCTGCTGTGGGAGCAGATGCCACTGTTCATTCTGTGCTGACTGTGTTGCACAAGCTTTCAATCCTGGCTCTTCTGCTGTGGGAGCAGAAGCCAAACGTTCGTGCTGTACTCACTGTGCTGCTGGGCAACTGAGAGCGACCAGCTGAGAATTTGGATTCAAATGGAGTTTTAGGTATGAAACCGAGGAGAGACTGCAATGATGGTGACACCGTTGCAAAGCAGCCTGTGTGCTGAAGAGGCCCAGCACTAGCTTTCCCTGCTGGTTCTTCTGCTGTGGGAGCAGATGCCACTGTTCATTCTGTGCTGACTGTGTTGCTGCGCAGCAGAGAGCAGGCTCTGAACTGATTCCATTCAAATGCTTTTCCTGTATGAAAGGGAGCAGTGAAAGCAACGATGGATGCACCAATGTAAAGGTGATTGTGTGCTCTGATTCCATTCAATTGCTTTTCCTGTATGAAAGGGAGCAGTGAAAGCAACGATGGATGCACCAATGTAAAGGTGATTGTGTGCTGAACAGGTCCAGCACAAGCTTTCAATCCTGGCTCTTCTGCTGTGGGAGCAGAAGCCAAACGTTCGTGCTGTACTCACTGTGCTGCCTGCAGCTGAGAGAGACCAGCTGAGAATTTGGATTCAAATGGAGTTTTAGGTATGAAACCGAGGAGAGACTGCAATGATGGTGACACCGTTGCAAAGCAGCCTGTGTGCTGAAGAGGCCCAGCACTAGCTTTCCCTGCTGGTTCTTCTGCTGTGGGAGCAGATGCCACTGTTCTTTCTGTGCTGACTGTGTTGCTGCCAGCAGAGAGCAGGCTCTGAACTGATTCCATTCAAATGCTTTTCCTGTATGAAAGGGAGCAGTGAAAGCAACGATGGATGCACCAATGTAAAGGTGATTGTGTGCTGAACAGGTCCAGCACAAGCTTTCAATCCTGACACTTCTGTTGTGGGAGGAGAAGCCAAACGTTCGTGCTGTACTCACTGTGCTGCTGGGCAACTGAAAGCGACCAGCTGAGAATTTGGATTCAAATGGAGTTTTAGGTATGAAACCGAGGAGAGACTGCAATGATGGTGACACCGTTGCAAAGCAGCCTGTGTGCTGAAGAGGCCCAGCACTAGCTTTCCCTGCTGGTTCTTCTGCTGTGGGAGCAGATGCCACTGTTCATTCTGTGCTGACAGTGTTGCTGCGCAGCAGAGAGCAGGCTCTGAACTGATTCCATTCAAATGCTTTTCCTGTATGAAAGGGAGCAGTGAAAGCAACGATGGATGCACCAATGTAAAGGTGATTGTGTGCTGAACAGGTCCAGCACAAGCTTTCAATCCTGGCTCTTCTGCTGTGGGAGCAGAAGCCAAACGTTCGTGCTGTACTCACTGTGCTGCTGGGCAACTGAAAGCGACCAGCTGAGAATTTGGATTCAAATGGAGTTTTAGGTATGAAACCGAGGAGAGACTGCAATGATGGTGACACCGTTGCAAAGCAGCCTGTGTGCTGAAGAGGCCCAGCACTAGCTTTCCCTGCTGGTTCTTCTGCTGTGGGAGCAGATGCCACTGTTCATTCTGTGCTGACTGTGTTGCTGCGCAGCAGAGAGCAGGCTCTGAACTGATTCCATTCAAATGCTTTTCCTGTATGAAAGGGAGCAGTGAAAGCAACGATGGATGCACCAATGTAAAGGTGATTGTGTGCTGAACAGGTCCAGCACAAGCTTTCAATCCTGGCTCTTCTGCTGTGGGAGCAGAAGCCAAACGTTCGTGCTGTACTCACTGTGCTGCTGGGCAACTGAAAGCGACCAGCTGAGAATTTGGATTCAAATGGAGTTTTAGGTATGAAACCGAGGAGAGACTGCAATGATGGTGACACCGTTGCAAAGCAGCCTGTGTGCTGAAGAGGCCCAGCACTAGCTTTCCCTGCTGGTTCTTCTGCTGTGGGAGCAGATGCCACTGTTCATTCTGTGCTGACTGTGTTGCTGCGCAGCAGAGAGCAGGCTCTGAACTGATTCCATTCAAATGCTTTTCCTGTATGAAAGGGAGCAGTGAAAGCAACGATGGATGCACCAATGTAAAGGTGATTGTGTGCTGAACAGGTCCAGCACAAGCTTTCAATCCTGGCTCTTCTGCTGTGGGAGCAGAAGCCAAACGTTCGTGCTGTACTCACTGTGCTGCTGGGCAACTGAAAGCGACCAGCTGAGAATTTGGATTCAAATGGAGTTTTAGGTATGAAACCGAGGAGAGACTGCAATGATGGTGACACCGTTGCAAAGCAGCCTGTGTGCTGAAGAGGCCCAGCACTAGCTTTCCCTGCTGGTTCTTCTGCTGTGGGAGCAGATGCCACTGTTCATTCTGTGCTGTGTTGCTGCGCAGCAGAGAGCAGGCTCTGAACTGATTCCATTCAAATGCTTTTCCTGTATGAAAGGGAGCAGTGAAAGCAACGATGGATGCACCAATGTAAAGGTGATTGTGTGCTGAACAGGTCCAGCACAAGCTTTCAATCCTGGCTCTTCTGCTGTGGGAGCAGAAGCCAAACGTTCGTGCTGTACTCACTGTGCTGCTGGGCAACTGAAAGCGACCAGCTGAGAATTTGGATTCAAATGGAGTTTTAGGTATGAAACCGAGGAGAGACTGCAATGATGGTGACACCGTTGCAAAGCAGCCTGTGTGCTGAAGAGGCCCAGCACTAGCTTTCCCTGCTGGTTCTTCTGCTGTGGGAGCAGATGCCACTGTTCTTTCTGTGCTGACTGTGTTGCTGCGCAGCAGAGAGCAGGCTCTGAACTGATTCCATTCAAATGCTTTTCCTGTATGAAAGGGAGCAGTGAAAGCAACGATGGATGCACCAATGTAAAGGTGATTGTGTGCTGAACAGGTCCAGCACAAGCTTTCAATCCTGGCTCTTCTGCTGTGGGAGCAGAAGCCAAACGTTCGTGCTGTACTCACTGTGCTGCTGGGCAACTGAAAGCGACCAGCTGAGAATTTGGATTCAAATGGAGTTTTAGGTATGAAACCGAGGAGAGACTGCAATGATGGTGACACCGTTGCAAAGCAGCCTGTGTGCTGAAGAGGCCCAGCACTAGCTTTCCCTGCTGGTTCTTCTGCTGTGGGAGCAGATGCCACTGTTCATTCTGTGCTGACTGTGTTGCTGCGCAGCAGAGAGCAGGCTCTGAACTGATTCCATTCAAATGCTTTTCCTGTATGAAAGGGAGCAGTGAAAGCAACGATGGATGCACCAATGTAAAGGTGATTGTGTGCTGAACAGGTCCAGCACAAGCTTTCAATCCTGGCTCTTCTGCTGTGGGAGCAGAAGCCAAACGTTCGTGCTGTACTCACTGTGCTGCTGGGCAACTGAAAGCGACCAGCTGAGAATTTGGATTCAAATGGAGTTTTAGGTATGAAACCGAGGAGAGACTGCAATGATGGTGACACCGTTGCAAAGCAGCCTGTGTGCTGAAGAGGCCCAGCACTAGCTTTCCCTGCTGGTTCTTCTGCTGTGGGAGCAGATGCCACTGTTCATTCTGTGCTGTGCTGTGTGTGTTGCGCAGCAGAGAGCAGGCTCTGAACTGATTCCATTCAATTGCTTTTCCTGTATGAAAGGGAGCAGTGAAAGCAACGATGGATGCACCAATGTAAAGGTGATTGTGTGCTGAACAGGTCCAGCACAAGCTTTCAATCCTGGCTCTTCTGCTGTGGGAGCAGAAGCCAAACGTTCGTGCTGTACTCACTGTGCTGCTGCAGCTGAGAGAGACCAGCTGAGAATTTGGATTCAAATGGAGTTTTAGGTATGAAACCGAGGAGAGACTGCAATGATGGTGACACCGTTGCAAAGCAGCCTGTGTGCTGAAGAGGCCCAGCACTAGCTTTCCCTGCTGGTTCTTCTGCTGTGGGAGCAGATGCCACTGTTCTTTCTGTGCTGACTGTGTTGCTGCCAGCAGAGAGCAGGCTCTGAACTGATTCCATTCAAATGCTTTTCCTGTATGAAAGGGAGCAGTGAAAGCAACGATGGATGCACCAATGTAAAGGTGATTGTGTGCTGAACAGGTCCAGCACCAGCTTTCAATCCTGACACTTCTGTTGTGGGAGCAGAAGCCAAACGTTCGTGCTGTACTCACTGTGCTGCTGGGCAACTGAAAGCGCCCAGCTGAGAATTTGGATTCAAATGGAGTTTTAGGTATGAAACCGAGGAGAGACTGCAATGATGGTGACACCGTTGCAAAGCAGCCTGTGTGCTGAAGAGGCCCAGCACTAGCTTTCCCTGCTGGTTCTTCTGCTGTGGGAGCAGATGCCACTGTTCTTTCTGTGCTGACTGTGTTGCTGCCAGCAGAGAGCAGGCTCTGAACTGATTCCATTCAAATGCTTTTCCTGTATGAAAGGGAGCAGTGAAAGCAACGATGGATGCACCAATGTAAAGGTGATTGTGTGCTGAACAGGTCCAGCACCAGCTTTCAATCCTGACACTTCTGTTGTGGGAGGAGAAGCCAAACGTTCGTGCTGTACTCACTGTGCTGCTGGGCAACTGAAAGCGACCAGCTGAGAATTTGGATTCAAATGGAGTTTTAGGTATGAAACCGAGGAGAGACTGCAATGATGGTGACACCGTTGCAAAGCAGCCTGTGTGCTGAAGAGGCCCAGCAAGCTTTCCCTGCTGGTTCTTCTGCTGTGGGAGCAGATGCCACTGTTCATTCTGTGCTGACAGTGTTGCTGCGCAGCAGAGAGCAGGCTCTGAACTGATTCCATTCAAATGCTTTTCCTGTATGAAAGGGAGCAGTGAAAGCAACGATGGATGCACCAATGTAAAGGTGATTGTGTGCTGAACAGGTCCAGCACAAGCTTTCAATCCTGGCTCTTCTGCTGTGGGAGCAGAAGCCAAACGTTCGTGCTGTACTCACTGTGCTGCTGGGCAACTGAAAGCGACCAGCTGAGAATTTGGATTCAAATGGAGTTTTAGGTATGAAACCGAGGAGAGACTGCAATGATGGTGACACCGTTGCAAAGCAGCCTGTGTGCTGAAGAGGCCCAGCACTAGCTTTCCCTGCTGGTTCTTCTGCTGTGGGAGCAGATGCCACTGTTCATTCTGTGCTGACTGTGTTGCTGCGCAGCAGAGAGCAGGCTCTGAACTGATTCCATTCAAATGCTTTTCCTGTATGAAAGGGAGCAGTGAAAGCAACGATGGATGCACCAATGTAAAGGTGATTGTGTGCTGAACAGGTCCAGCACAAGCTTTCAATCCTGGCTCTTCTGCTGTGGGAGCAGAAGCCAAACGTTCGTGCTGTACTCACTGTGCTGCTGGGCAACTGAAAGCGACCAGCTGAGAATTTGGATTCAAATGGAGTTTTAGGTATGAAACCGAGGAGAGACTGCAATGATGGTGACACCGTTGCAAAGCAGCCTGTGTGCTGAAGAGGCCCAGCACTAGCTTTCCCTGCTGGTTCTTCTGCTGTGGGAGCAGATGCCACTGTTCTTTCTGTGCTGACTGTGTTGCTGCCAGCAGAGAGCAGGCTCTGAACTGATTCCATTCAAATGCTTTTCCTGTATGAAAGGGAGCAGTGAAAGCAACGATGGATGCACCAATGTAAAGGTGATTGTGTGCTGAACAGGTCCAGCACCAGCTTTCAATCCTGACACTTCTGTTGTGGGAGGAGAAGCCAAACGTTCGTGCTGTACTCACTGTGCTGCTGGGCAACTGAAAGCGACCAGCTGAGAATTTGGATTCAAATGGAGTTTTAGGTATGAAACCGAGGAGAGACTGCAATGATGGTGACACCGTTGCAAAGCAGCCTGTGTGCTGAAGAGGCCCAGCACTAGCTTTCCCTGCTGGTTCTTCTGCTGTGGGAGCAGATGCCACTGTTCATTCTGTGCTGACAGTGTTGCTGCGCAGCAGAGAGCAGGCTCTGAACTGATTCCATTCAAATGCTTTTCCTGTATGAAAGGGAGCAGTGAAAGCAACGATGGATGCACCAATGTAAAGGTGATTGTGTGCTGAACAGGTCCAGCACAAGCTTTCAATCCTGGCTCTTCTGCTGTGGGAGCAGAAGCCAAACGTTCGTGCTGTACTCACTGTGCTGCTGGGCAACTGAAAGCGACCAGCTGAGAATTTGGATTCAAATGGAGTTTTAGGTATGAAACCGAGGAGAGACTGCAATGATGGTGACACCGTTGCAAAGCAGCCTGTGTGCTGAAGAGGCCCAGCACTAGCTTTCCCTGCTGGTTCTTCTGCTGTGGGAGCAGATGCCACTGTTCTTTCTGTGCTGACTGTGTTGCTGCCAGCAGAGAGCAGGCTCTGAACTGATTCCATTCAAATGCTTTTCCTGTATGAAAGGGAGCAGTGAAAGCAACGATGGATGCACCAATGTAAAGGTGATTGTGTGCTGAACAGGTCCAGCACCAGCTTTCAATCCTGACACTTCTGTTGTGGGTTCTGTGCTGACTGTGTTGCTGCGCAGCAGAGAGCAGGCTCTGAACTGATTCCATTCAAATGCTTTTCCTGTATGAAAGGGAGCAGTGAAAGCAACGATGGATGCACCAATGTAAAGGTGATTGTGTGCTGAACAGGTCCAGCACAAGCTTTCAATCCTGGCTCTTCTGCTGTGGGAGCAGAAGCCAAACGTTCGTGCTGTACTCACTGTGCTGCTGGGCAACTGAAAGCGACCAGCTGAGAATTTGGATTCAAATGGAGTTTTAGGTATGAAACCGAGGAGAGACTGCAATGATGGTGACACCGTTGCAAAGCAGCCTGTGTGCTGAAGAGGCCCAGCACTAGCTTTCCCTGCTGGTTCTTCTGCTGTGGGAGCAGATGCCACTGTTCATTCTGTGCTGACTGTGTTGCTGCAGGCAGAGAGCAGGCTCTGAACTGATTCCATTCAAATGCTTTTCCTGTATGAAAGGGAGCAGTGAAAGCAACGATGGATGCACCAATGTAAAGGTGATTGTGTGCTGAACAGGTCCAGCACAAGCTTTCAATCCTGGCTCTTCTGCTGTGGGAGCAGAAGCCAAACGTTCGTGCTGTACTCACTGTGCTGCTGGGCAACTGAAAGCGACCAGCTGAGAATTTGCATATGGAGTTTTAGGTATGAAACCGAGGAGAGACTGCAATGATGGTGACACCGTTGCAAAGCAGCCTGTGTGCTGAAGAGGCCCAGCACTAGCTTTCCCTGCTGGTTCTTCTGCTGTGGGAGCAGATGCCACTGTTCATTCTGTGCTGACTGTGTTGCTGCGCAGCAGAGAGCAGGCTCTGAACTGATTCCATTCAAATGCTTTTCCTGTATGAAAGGGAGGAGAGAAAGCAACGATGGATTCACCTATGTAAAGGTGCCTGTGTGCTGAACAGGCCCAGCACTAGCTTTCCCTGCTGGTTCTTCTGCTGTGGGAGCAGATGCCACTGTTCATTCTGTGCTGACTGTGTTGCTGGCAGCAGAGAGCAGGCTCTGAACTGATTCCATTCAAATGCTTTTCCTGTATGAAAGGGAGAGAGAAAGCAATGATGGTGCACCAATGCAAAGCAGCCTGTGTGCTGAACAGGCCCAGCACTAGCTTTCCCTGCTGGTTCTTCTGCTGTGGGAGCAGATGCCACTGTTCTTTCTGTGCTGACTGTGTTGCTGGGCAGCAGAGAGCAGGCTCTGAACTGATTCCATTCAAATGCTTTTCCTGTATGAAAGGGAGCAGTGAAAGCAACGATGGATGCACCAATGTAAAGGTGATTGTGTGCTGAACAGGTCCAGCACAAGCTTTCCCTCCTGGCTCTTCTGCTGTGGGAGCAGAAGCCAAACGTTCGTGCTGTACTCACTGTGCTGCTGGGCAGCTGAAAGCGACCAGCTGAGAATTTGGATTCAAATGGAGTTTTAGGTATGATTCATACCTAGAAGTCCATTTGAATCCAACTTCTCAGCTGGTTGCTCTTGGCTGCCCAGCAGCACAGCACGTAGAGCATGAACGTCTGGCCTCTGCTCCCAGAGCTGAAGAGACAGGAGGGAAACCGTGTGCTGGGTATCTTCAGCACACAGTCAGCTTTGCAGCGGTGTCAGCATCATTGCTGTCACTCCTC
>NW_026916189.1:37500-44675 GCF_034315485.1 Pezoporus occidentalis
GTTAGGGTTAGGGTTAGGGTTAGGGTTAGGGTTAGGGTTAGGGTTAGGGTTGAGAACCTCTGTGGGTCATTAGAATGCTCTTGAACATGTTTTATTTTGCTCACTTTGTTATGTTTCCTCTGTTTTTATATATCTAGATATATAGTATTACACTCGCTTTGTTACAGTTAGAGGGGAGAAATGGGTTAGGGTTAGGTTAGGGTTAGGGTTAGGGTTAGGGTTGAGTACCTCTGTGGGTCATTAGAATGCTCTTGAACATGCTTTATTTTGATCACTTTGTTAAATTTACTGTGTTTTCCTATATATATATATATATAGTATTACACTCACTTTGTTACAGTTACAGGGGAGAAATGGGTTAGGGTTAGGGTTAGGGTTAGGGTTAGGGTTAGGGTTGAGAACCTCTGTGGGTCATTAGAATGCTCTTGAACATACTTTATTTTGCTCACTTTCTTACGTTTACTGTGTTTTCCTATATATATATATATATAGTATTACACTCACTTTGTTACAGTTACAGGGGAGAAATGGGTTAGGGTTAGAGTTAGGGTTAGGGTTAGGGTTAGGGTTAGGGTTAGGGTAGAGAACCTCTGTGGGTCATTAGAATTCTCATTAACATGTATTAATTTGCTCACATTGTTACATTTACTGTGTTTTCCTGTATATATATATACATATAGTATTACACTCACTTTGTTACAGTTACAGGGGAGAAATGGGTTAGGGTTAGGGTTAGGTTTAGGGTTAGGGTTAGGGTTAGGGTTAGGGTTAGGGTTGAGAACCTCTGTGGGTCATTAGAATGCTCTTGAACATGCTTTATTTTGCTCACTTTGTTACGTTTACTGTGTTTTCCTGTATATATATATATATATAGTATTACACTCACTTTGTTACAGTTACAGGGGAGAAATGGGTTATAGGTTTAGGGTTAGGGTTAGGGTTAGGGTTAGGGTTAGGGTTGAGAACCTCTGTGGGTCATTAGAATGCTCTTGAACATGCTTTATTTTGCTCACTTTGTTACATTTACTGTGTTTTCCTATATATATATATATATAGTATTACACTCACTTTGTTACAGTTACAGGGGAGAAATGGGGTAGGGTTAGGGTGAGCGGTTAGGGTTAGGGTTAGGGTTAGGGTTAGGGTTGAGAACCTCTGTGGGTCATTAGAATGCTCTTGAACATGCTTTATTTTGCTCACTTTGTTACGTTTCCTGTGTTTTCCTGTATATATATATATATATAGTATTACACTCACTTTGTTACAGTTACAGGGGAGAAATGGGTTAGGGTTAGGGTTAGGTTAGGGTTAGGGTTAGGGTTAGGGTTAGGGTTAGGGTTGAGAACCTCTGTGGGTCATTAGAATGCTCTTGAACATGCTTTATTTTGCTCACTTTGTTACGTTTACTGTGTTTTCCTATATATATATATACATATAGTATTACACTACTTTGTATATAGTTACAGGGGAAAATGGGTTAGGGTTAGGTTAGGGTTAGGGTTAACAAAGGGTTCAAAATAAAGCATGTTCAAGAGAATTCTAATGACCCACATGCTTTAACCCTCACTTTGTAACGTTAACTCTGTTTTCCTGTATATATATATATATATAGTATTACACTCACTTTGTTACAGTTAACTGTAACAAAGGAGTGTTACTATATATTAGGGATATTAGGGAAAACACAGTAAACGTAACAAAGTGGGTCAAAATAAAGTATGTTCAAGAGCATTCTAATGACTTTGAGGTTTCAACCCCAACCCTAACCCTAACCCTAACCCTAACCCTAACCCATTTCTCCCCTGTAACTGTAACAAAGTGAGTGCAACACTATATATATATAGATATATAGGAAAACACAGTAAATGTAACAAAGTGAGCAAAATAAAGCATGTTCAAGAGCATTCTAATGACCCACAGAGGTACTCAACCCTAACCCTAACCCTAACCCTAACACTAACCCTAACCCATTTCTCCCCTGTAACTGTAACAAAGTGAGTGTAATACTATATGTATATATATATACAGGAAAACAGAGGAAACGTAACAAAGTGAGCAAAATAAAACATGTTCAAGAGCATTCTAATGACCCACAGAGGTTCTCAACCCTAACCCTAACCCTAACCCTAACCCTAACCCTAACCCTAAACCTAACCCTAACCCTAACCCATTTCTCCCCTGTAACTGTAACAAAGTGAGTGTAATACTATATGTATATATATATACAGGAAAACAGAGGAAACGTAACAAAGTGATCAAAATAAAGCATGTTCAAGAGGATTCTAATGACCCACAGAGGTTCTCAACCCTAACCCTAACCCTAACCCTAACCCTAACCCTAACCGTAAACCTAACCCTACCCCATTTCTCCCCTCTAACTGTAACAAAGCGAGTGTAATACTATATATCTAGATATATAGGAAAACACAGTAAACGTAACAAAGTGAGCAAAATAAAGTATGTTCAAGAGCATTCTAATGACCCACAGAGGTTCTCAACCCCAACCCTAACCCTAACCCTAACCCTAACCCTAACCCATTTCTCCCCTGTAACTGTAACAAAGTGAGTGCAACACTATATATATAGATATATAGGAAAACACAGTAAATGTAACAAAGTGAGCAAAATAAAGCATGTTCAAGAGCATTCTAATGACCCACAGAGGTACTCAACCCAACCCTAACCCTAACCCTAACCCTAACACTAACCCTAACCCATTTCTCCCCTGTAACTGTAACAAAGTGAGTGTAATACTATATGTATATATATATACAGGAAAACAGAGGAAACGTAACAAAGTGAGCAAAATAAAACATGTTCAAGAGCATTCTAATGACCCACAGAGGTTCTCAACCCTAACCCTAACCCTAACCCTAACCCTAACCCTAACCCTAAACCTAACCCTAACCCTAACCCATTTCTCCCCTGTAACTGTAACAAAGTGAGTGTAATACTATATGTATATATATATACAGGAAAACAGAGGAAACGTAACAAAGTGATCAAAATAAAGCATGTTCAAGAGGATTCTAATGACCCACAGAGGTTCTCAACCCTAACCCTAACCCTAACCCTAACCCTAACCCTAACCGTAAACCTAACCCTACCCCATTTCTCCCCTCTAACTGTAACAAAGCGAGTGTAATACTATATATCTAGATATATAGGAAAACACAGTAAACGTAACAAAGTGAGCAAAATAAAGTATGTTCAAGAGCATTCTAATGACCCACAGAGGTTCTCAACCCCAACCCTAACCCTAACCCTAACCCTAACCCTAACCCATTTCTCCCCTGTAACTGTAACAAAGTGAGTGCAACACTATATATATAGATATATAGGAAAACACAGTAAATGTAACAAAGTGAGCAAAATAAAGCATGTTCAAGAGCATTCTAATGACCCACAGAGGTACTCAACCCTAACCCTAACCCTAACCCTAACACTAACCCTAACCCATTTCTCCCCTGTAACTGTAACAAAGTGAGTGTAATACTATATGTATATATATATACAGGAAAACAGAGGAAACGTAACAAAGTGAGCAAAATAAAACATGTTCAAGAGCATTCTAATGACCCACAGAGGTTCTCAACCCTAACCCTAACCCTAACCCTAACCCTAACCCTAACCCTAAACCTAACCCTAACCCTAACCCATTTCTCCCCTGTAACTGTAACAAAGTGAGTGTAATACTATATGTATATATATATACAGGAAAACAGAGGAAACGTAACAAAGTGATCAAAATAAAGCATGTTCAAGAGGATTCTAATGACCCACAGAGGTTCTCAACCCTAACCCTAACCCTAACCCTAACCCTAACCCTAACCGTAAACCTAACCCTACCCCATTTCTCCCCTCTAACTGTAACAAAGCGAGTGTAATACTATATATCTAGATATATAGGAAAACACAGTAAACGTAACAAAGTGAGCAAAATAAAGTATGTTCAAGAGCATTCTAATGACCCACAGAGGTTCTCAACCCCAACCCTAACCCTAACCCTAACCCTAACCCTAACCCATTTCTCCCCTGTAACTGTAACAAAGTGAGTGCAACACTATATATATAGATATATAGGAAAACACAGTAAATGTAACAAAGTGAGCAAAATAAAGCATGTTCAAGAGCATTCTAATGACCCACAGAGGTACTCAACCCTAACCCTAACCCTAACCCTAACCCTAACACTAACCCTAACCCATTTCTCCCCTGTAACTGTAACAAAGTGAGTGTAATACTATATGTATATATATATACAGGAAAACAGAGGAAACGTAACAAAGTGAGCAAAATAAAACATGTTCAAGAGCATTCTAATGACCCACAGAGGTTCTCAACCCTAACCCTAACCCTAACCCTAACCCTAACCCTAACCCTAAACCTAACCCTAACCCTAACCCATTTCTCCCCTGTAACTGTAACAAAGTGAGTGTAATACTATATGTATATATATATACAGGAAAACAGAGGAAACGTAACAAAGTGATCAAAATAAAGCATGTTCAAGAGGATTCTAATGACCCACAGAGGTTCTCAACCCTAACCCTAACCCTAACCCTAACCCTAACCCTAACCCTAACCGTAAACCTAACCCTACCCCATTTCTCCCCTCTAACTGTAACAAAGCGAGTGTAATACTATATATATAGATATATAGGAAAACACAGTAAACGTAACAAAGTGAGCAAAATAAAGTATGTTCAAGAGCATTCTAATGACCCACAGAGGTTCTCAACCCCAACCCTAACCCTAACCCTAACCCTAACCCTAACCCATTTCTCCCCTGTAACTGTAACAAAGTGAGTGCAACACTATATATATAGATATATAGGAAAACACAGTAAATGTAACAAAGTGAGCAAAATAAAGCATGTTCAAGAGCATTCTAATGACCCACAGAGGTACTCAACCCTAACCCTAACCCTAACCCTAACCCTAACACTAACCCTAACCCATTTCTCCCCTGTAACTGTAACAAAGTGAGTGTAATACTATATGTATATATATATACAGGAAAACAGAGGAAACGTAACAAAGTGAGCAAAATAAAACATGTTCAAGAGCATTCTAATGACCCACAGAGGTTCAACCCTAACCCTAACCCTAACCCTAACCCTAACCCTAACCCTAACCCTAACCCTAACCCTAACCCATTTCTCCCCTGTAACTGTAACAAAGTGAGTGTAATACTATATATATATATATACAGGAAAACAGAGTAAACGTAACAAAGTGATCAAAATAAAGCATGTTCAAGAGGATTCTAATGACCCACAGAGGTTCTCAACCCTAACCCTAACCCTAACCCTAACCCTAACCGTAAACCTAACCCTACCCCATTTCTCCCCTCTAACTGTAACAAAGTGAGTGTAATACTATATATATAGATATCTAGGAAAACACAGTAAATGTAACAAAGTGAGCAAAATAAAGCATGTTCAAGAGCATTCTAATGACCCACAGAGGTACTCAACCCTAACCCTAACCCTAACCCTAACCCTAACCCTAACCCATTTCTCCCCTGTAACTGTAACAAAGTGAGTGTAATACTATATGTATATATATATACAGGAAAACAGAGGAAATGTAACAAAGTGAGCAAAATAAAGCATGTTCAAGAGCATTCTAATGACCCACAGAGGTAACCCTAACCCTAACCCTAACCCTAACCCTAACCTAACCCTAACCCTAACCCATTTCTCCCCTGTAACTGTAACAAAGTGAGTGTAATACTATATGTATATATATATACAGGAAAACAGAGGAAACGTAACAAAGTGAGCAAAATAAAACATGTTCAAGAGCATTCTAATGACCCACAGAGGTCAACCCTAACCCTAACCCTAACCCTAACCCTAACCCTAACCCCTAACCCTAACCCTAACCCATTTCTCCCCTGTAACTGTAACAAAGTGAGTGCAACACTATATATATAGATATATAGGAAAACACAGTAAATGTAACAAAGTGAGCAAAATAAAGCATGTTCAAGAGCATTCTAATGACCCACAGAGGTCAACCCTAACCCTAACCCTAACCCTAACCCTAACCCTAACCCTAACCCATTTCTCCCCTGTAACTGTAACAAAGTGAGTGTAATACTATATGTATATATATATACAGGAAAACACAGTAAACGTAACAAAGTGAGCAAAATAAAACATGTTCAAGAGCATTCTAATGACCCACAGAGGTTCTCAACCCTAACCCTAACCCTAACCCTAACCCTAACCCTAACCCTAACCCTAACCCTAACCCATTTCTCCCCTGTAACTGTAACAAAGTGAGTGTAATACTATATATATATATATACAGGAAAACACAGTAAACGTAACAAAGTGAGCAAAATAAAGCATGTTCAAGAGCATTCTAATGACCCACAGAGGTTCTCAACCCTAACCCTAACCCTAACCCTAACCCTAACCCTAAACACTAACCCTAACCCATTTCTCCCCTGTAACTGTAACAAAGTGAGTGTAATACTATATGTATATATATATACAGGAAAACAGAGGAAACGTAACAAAGTGAGCAAAATAAACATGTTCAAGAGCATTCTAATGACCCACAGAGGTTCTCAACCCTAACCCTAACCCTAACCCTAACCCTAACCCTAACCCTAACCCTAACCCATTTCTCCCCTGTAACTGTAACAAAGTGAGTGTAATACTATATATATAGATATATAGGAAAACACAGTAAACGTAACAAAGTGAGCAAAATAAAGCATGTTCAAGAGCATTCTAATGACCCACAGAGGTTCTCAACCCTAACCCTAACCCTAACCCTAACCCTAACCCTAACCCTAACCCATTTCTCCCCTGTAACTGTAACAAAGTGAGTGTAATACTATATATATATATATATAGGAAAACACAGTAAACGTAACAAAGTGAGCAAAATAAAGCATGTTCAAGAGCATTCTAATGACCCACAGAGGTAACCCTAACCCTAACCCTAACCCTAACCCTAACCCTAACCCTAACCCTAACACTAACCCTAACCCATTTCTCCCCTGCAACTGTAACAAAGTTAACCCTAACCCTAACGCTAACCCTAACACGTAACCCTAACCCTAACACTAACATTTCTCCCCTCTAACTGTAACAAAGCGAGTGTAATACTACATATCTAGATATATAGGAAAACACAGTAAACATAACAAAGTG